>NC_092807.1:91222232-91389732 GCF_040954645.1 Diabrotica undecimpunctata | reverse complement strand
TCATCCACACTTTTTTATTAGTTGTTTAGTCTGTTGGTAAGGTTGATACGTTTTGTTACATCTGGGTTTTTCTGATTTTCCTATGACGAGAGGTTTCAGTTTATCTGTACCGGATGAGTTAGTGCAGAGTAAGACTGCCAAATGATCTTTGCTGTTTTTGCCCCCTTTTCAAGGTCTCCTTTCAACATTAACGTTTTGTCCGATATGCACTTAAAAAAAGCCCTGTCTCATCAGCATTGTATCCACGGGTCAAGTCTGGCAATTTAGCTTTCCAATCTTCGCAAGTTACATCATGCACGGCAGCACTTTCACCACAAACTTTTTTGAAACTAATTTCGTGTCTCTTTTTGAACCGATCCAACCAGCCATTACTGGCTCGAAAGTCTGCATGCCCTGATTGTTCTGCAAACTTTTGAGCGTTTTCGTGGAGTATGGGACCTCCAACAGGTACATTTTTATCACGGCACTGTTTAAACTACTTAACAACAGCTTCTTCGACATCCTGTAGCTCACCTTTCTTAGCCATTTTGCAAATTTTGGACAGTCCACCATTATCTCCGTACTTTTCTTTATTTTTTATCATTGTGGTTAATGTGGAGGGAGTGATGTCAAAGTTCTTGGCAATCTCAAATTATTTCTTTTTGGGATTTTCTTTAACAAATTGTATCAGTTTATGTTTAAATTCTACTGTAAGCGCTTTTCTACTGTATTTTTGCGACATAGCAAATACGAACACAAAATAAAAAAAACTTTACACTTCGATGTACTGTACGATAATAACACTCAAATTTTTAGGTACTTTAGGTACTGATTACAGTGTAAACACAGTGTCAAGGTCACATTGTTTTCATTTTTGGACTTGTCCGTGAGTCATCAGAATCTATACTTAACTACTCTAAACCGAGGTTTGGAACGCAGGACGCAGGGGTTTTAATTTATTTCCGCAAATCGTAAAAATTCGTTGTATCGAGGATTAAAACCAAAATAGTTCTATATATAGGGGTATTTTTTACATTAAGTGTTATGGACGTTTGAAGGAGATTTAAAAAAATTGTTATATCGGGGATTTCTTTATATCGGGGTTCGTTATATCGAGACTGCACTGTATATATATATATATATATATATATATATATATATATATATATATATATATATATATATATATATATATATATATATATATATATATATATATATATATATATTGAAATATTGAAAGGTTTCCGCGGTTAGTACACTAACACTTGTTACAAGACTATAATAAAACTAATATTAAACTGCGTCGATCTTTTCTACACCGAGCATCTTCTCTGAGGTCTTTTTCTGGGCTTCCGAAGTCTTAGACTTCTGAGCCTTAATTTTTTATACTACACTATTCACTAGTCAGTAGTGCATAAAATATGCAAAAATCCATTTTCAGCACAAACATATTTTACAGAATTCCCTTTTTTAGATGCTCTATTGTGATTTACTTTCAATTATTTACTTGATACAAAATAAGATTATAAAAAGAAGCAGCTTTATTATAGTATTAAGTACTTCAAACTACAAAACTAGTACTCATTATTAGTATTTTAGTATGATCACTTGATCCATAAAAGAAGCCCTAAATAATGTTTAATTAAAGTCAGATACAGGAATAGGTCTTTTTTACGCGAAAAAACTATTCGTCGACGAATCTTTCTGTGAATGGAGCTCATTAGGGAATGTCGCTCTCGTGAAAAGACAATGGCGCAATATTTTGTAAAAATAATGCAATTAAGGACAGAGATTTATGCACAAATTTTCTCCGAGTATAATTTATCACTACGTCGATTTACTACTTTAGCTTAAATGAAGGCGAGCATGTTTTTGTCGAGAGCATTTTAATGAAAATTGGAATGCAGTGCATTACACGAATGCATAATGGAAAATATTTTCAGAATGGAGAAACTTTATCTTCAATTGAATTTAGAATAAAGAAGTTATATTCTACCAATTTATAATTTTTTTTATTCAGTTATCCACATTAATCATGCAAGGTCGTTAGCTGAGGTAGTAACAATATACAAATTACACATTTAAATAATTTCATGTTCATAATTTCAAGTATCATGTTAATCTCTTGAACTTTATTTTACTCTGTTGTGGAATCTGTTTACGCGTTAATCAGACCGTAGTCTGAAGCTCAGAATCAGCGCGAGCAGGTGTTAACGTTTTCTTTATCTTGCTATATGAGTGTAAAAGTTGAACAATGGGCTCTAAAATAAAAAAGAATAGATGTGTTTGAGATGTATATGCAGAAGGATGCTGAGAATTCCATGGATACAAAAAGTTACCAACGATGAGGTACGATTCGGCGCCTAAATAAACAAAAAGAACTGGCAAGCACGATCAAAAAGAGGAAAATACAATATAGCCCAAGCAAAGAACACTATGACCAAAAACAAATAAATCAAGGATGAAAATTTGGGAATAGGTAGGTAAAAGTGTTCATTATTAAATTAAAAAAAGTTTACCTTCATGTAAAAAGTACCTTTATTCAAAAATAAAAAGTAAAATTTTAAAAAGGATTAAATTTTTATATATTGGGCTGTATTTTAAAAAATATTAAAAAAAAATTTAAAGAAACTATTCTTGGCATGACTTTATCTTAGAAATTTGTACAAGAATTGTTTTTATAATTTTAGAAGTTTTTGAGATATAACCCTTTTTGTAACCGCTTATTTGGGTTACCTATTGGGTACAGGAGACTATAGAATATGCAAAAACTACCGACCAATTAATTTACTGGATGTAACATATAAAGTAATGACTAATTGACTAATAACTAATTAAAGACAGACTAACAATATACACTGAACAAAGCACAGGGGGTTATCAATACGGTTTCGGAAAAGGAAGATCCACTATAGACGCTGTACATACGCTAAAACAAGTAATAGAGAAAACATACGAGTACGAAGAAAGAAACACATTAAACAGGCGTTTGACAAACTAAACAGAAGAAAAATATTTTAAGACTTACAAGAGGGTTATATACCAAATAAACTTATAAGAACGATAAAAATTTCAATGCGAGATTCCCAAGCAATAATAGGCACCAGAAGAGAAAAAAACAGAAATAATAGAAATAAAAAATTGAGTAAGACAAGAAGAAGAGCTCTCAAAGGTATTTTATCATTGGAAAAGATAATAAAAAATATGTCAAACGCAGGAACTATATACAAGAATACAGTACAAATAATAGGATAAGCGGACGACGTAACCATAGTGGCAACAGACAAAAAGGCATTAAAGAAAACCTTCCAAGAAATAGAAAAGGAAGCCAAACTGAAAGGACTGGAAATAAAAAAAATTAAACAAAATACGTAAACGTAATCAAGAAAAAGAAGACACAAATGACAGAACTGAAAATAGATGAACACAGTTTCGAAGAGGTTGAAATATTCAAATATTTAAAAGTACTATAGTGTATTTTTATGTATGAGAGAGTAATAAAACAATAAATTATGTATGCAAATCCCTAAACTGTTGATACGGGTGACTCAATGAAAAACAGATATTTGTCAACAAGTTTACAGAAGTATATAGGAAAACAATTTTAAATTGAGTATGACCACCAGGTATAAAGGTTGGAGCAGAATAGAATACAATAGTTGTGAGGGTTACTAATCCCTAAATAAGGTTGCCAGTGTCGGAGTGATGGAGGTTAACAGGTACTAATGAATTTGCAAGAAATGTAAGATGTTTATTTTATTGGTTATATATAACCAATAAAAGTTTAATAAGTACCTACCTATTTGCAAAATAAAGTTTAATTCTTTAGATAAAATAAAACGTTTTATTTAATCTATTTGCAAAATAAAGTTTAATTCTTTGCCTATTTGCAAAATAAAGTTTAATTCTTTAGATAAAATAAAACGTTTTATTTTATCTGAAATGAGTGTATTCCACGTAGTAAGGGTTTCAACAATCAAAAATTTAATTCTTTAATTCCAGGACTCTACGACAGTAATTGACTAGATAATTACTTTCTGAACTTATTCCACAGAAAATGTGATAGTGGGTTTTTCCATTTTGTATATAGGAAGGTCCAAGTGGCGTATTCAAAATTCTTAACAGTTCACTAAAAGTAGGTACTTCAGTTGCAAGGTGCAGTTTATTGTGTATACTAGTGTTATGGAAAATTTGGAAGTGCAGTGTAAACGCCGAAAAATTGGTCCTCTAACAGTTAATGAAAAAACATTAATATTTAATTGTTTTAAATCATTTACAGTCAAACGTTTATGTGAAAGTGTTGATGAGACCGTTGAGTTAGTTAGCAGTACACTTGGTGTTGGGAAATCTACGATTTACAGAGTTATTAAAGAAGAGAAATGTGGTAGTTTTCAAATGCCACGTAATGCTCCAGGGAAACCAAAATTTCAAATAGAATATCATTTTAAAGAAGCACTTCGACGGAAAGTGCATGAATTCTTCTTTAGACAAGAATTTCCAACATTGGATAAAGTTCTTGTCTCAGTTCGAGATGATAAGGATTACCCAGAAATGAGTCGAAGTACGTTATGGAAACTTTTAAAAGAAATAGGCTTCCGCTGGAAAAAGAATACCAGAAAGTCTATTTTATTAGAAAGAAGCGATATTGTCATATGGAGAAGACATTTTCTAAGAACCATAAAGGAAATGAGAAACCAAAAAAGAAAAATATTTTATCTTGATGAAACATGCATCAACGAGGGTCATACACCAAATAAATGTTGGCAGGATGAAACTGTTACAAGTCAAAGGCACGCTTTTGTAAATAACTTATCTACTGGTCTAAACCCACCATCAGGAAAGGGACGCAGGCTGATAATAGTACACATTGGCAGTTCAGACGGTTTTGTTGAAGGTGGTTTATCAACTTTTGAATCAACTCGTACCGGTGACTACCATGAAGACATGAACGCTGATGTCTTTCAAGAATGGTTCGAACAAATGATAGATCTTCTTCCTAAGAACTGTGTAATAGTAATGGATAATGCAAGTTATCACTCCAGACTTATAGAAGGACCGCCCACAACCAAGTGGTTAAAAAAAGACTTGCAGAATTGGCTGAGTTCAAAAAATATTACGTACCATCCCGGATCTATAAGAAAGGAAGTTTATTCGTTGTGTGCCCTTCATAAAGAAAATTTTAAAAAATACGAAATTGATGAAATTGCCAAAAATCGTGGAATGACAGTACTTAGATCCCTACCATATCATTGTGAATTAAACCCGATTGAACTGGTATGGGCACAGATAAAGAGTGAAGTTTCAAGAAAAAATACCACTTTTAAAATTCATGATGTTAAACAGTTGTTTTTGGAGGCCGTAAATAATGTAAATCCTGAAAACTGGGAAAAGGCAGTCAATCACACTATTAAAGAAGAGGAAAAAATGTGGAAGCTGGACAATATTACTGATAAAATATATAAAAACTTTATATTAATATTTTTATTCATCTATTTAACATACCTTAGACGGTTTTAAAAACTCTTTTTCTCTTTTGTAATTTTTACAAATTAAAAAAAATGTGAATTTTTTAAAACCCTTTTTAATGTAGGCCAGTCAGTTCTAATATAGTGTGTGATAAAAGAGGTCACTTTTGTTTACATACACATAACACTTTATTACACTGAAATAATTCATTTATTTTTTACAATTATTCAAAGTAATTTTTCAATTAATCTTGAGCACGCCCATGGAGTGGTCGGAGCTACCAGTTAAAATTATGATAATTACTCTCTCGTTCATAAAAATAAACTATAGTCAACAGAAGAAATGAAAGTGTAGATATAAAAAGAAGAATTCCAGTGGAAAGTAAAAAAAGGGTTTAGAGATAAGAACATAACCTGAAACACAAAAATGCAAATCTATCAAACGATCATAAGACCAATAGTAGTATGTGATGCAGAAAAATTTACAATAACAACAAGAGAAGATGAGTAATTGAATGTTTTGAGAGGAAGATTATCAGAAAAATACTGGGGCAACAGAATGAAGAGGAGGCAAAAAAAATGAATGAATAACAAAATACAAGAATGAATGGGTCAGAGAACATATTTGAAGCAAGAAAAGCACAAAGAATTATTGGGTATGGACACGTAATAAAAAGAGAGAAGAACAATCCGTTTAGAGTTATAATGTAATGGATACCAACAGGTAAAAGAACCATAAGGTTGACCTAAACTGAGATGGGGACAACAAGTGAAAGAAGACTTAAGGAGTATGGAGATTAGAAATATAGAAAGAACAATCAAAGAGAGAGAAGAATGGAACTACTGGAAACAGCGAAGTAACACCAAAAACTGTAAAACCAAATCCAGAATGAGATGATCCCGCCACACAAAAAGGATCTTTAAGGAAAAACAGATTCAGCTTCTTCGGGAGCGTATAACTTGTAAATATTATATTGGGTGCGCTAGCATATACAAACTGACACATTTTTAAATTGACTAATTTTTAATCAATAATTTTGGGCAATTACCAAACATAAAAACTTATACAAAAAATCTTCAATTTTAATATGAATGAATTTGCACAGTAAATTAAAAATTATTTAACCCTTTAGCGTTGGCGTAAATAATTTACACCTCTATTTACACATTTATTAAATAAATATGCTTAATAAAGGGCTTAGATGTAATAGTTTACAAAAATTTTTAATCAAAAAACTCAAAAAAATCAAAAAAGATAATAGAACAAGTAATTCCTTAATCGCTAATAAAAATAAAATATACATTTCTTACGCAAATACAAAAAAATTAATTAAAATTACAACAGTCCTAGTTTAGTCTTTCCTCAAAATATTGACTACAAACAGAGGTAACATATTCAAGATAGAGGAATTTACTACATGTAGTATGCCGCTATATTTTGCAGCTATATTTTGTTTAGAGGTACAAATTTGGCAACGTCCAACGTGTGACAACTCCTGATGTCTGTGATGAGATTCTGTGGGCAGTTCCCATACTTGTTTTATTCGTTCTCGGATGGGACCTGCTTGTCTTCTTGTCGCATGTTTTTTACGAGACCTCTGCATAGTTCTGTAAAAAAATTTCTTCTGCCATATGCTTTATCTTCTTTTTAATTAGATTTGTAAATTACAAATTAGTTAAGTTAATTCTTGTCACATTTAGTAGGGTGTAAAATACCACCATTGGCCATCTTTTATTATTGCGAGCTACATTTTATTTTAATGATATATCTACCGTGTCAACTCCTACTTTCTTTTGCAAAGTAGAATATGCAGTGGATTTTGCAATATTTTTTCATCGATATCGTCATCGGCACGCATAGAAGATACCAGAGGGACGTTGTTCTACGGTTTTGAAACGTATGATGCTAAAGTAAAATTTTCTCTAAATGTGCAAACATACTTGATGGATTTGTTTTACCTTAATTTTTAGTAAACTGGGTAGGAAGCTGTTTCTTATTTTATTGTCTTGTATCCAAGAATGTTAATTTATTTTCATTGAGTAGTCTTTTACTTAATTCAATACTGGTGAACCAGTTATCAGCGATACTAGGTTTAAATGGAAAATCATTTGGTTATATACCAACTGCATGCTGCTACCATGCTGCATTTTAGTGGTATAAAACATATTAGTATCTGCTTAGAAGAATATCTTAATTCCAAACTTAGCAGTCATCAGTAAAATTATCTCGAATTGGAGCTAGTTTATTTGTAAATTTTTTTTTCTGTATCACAGTCATCAAATCTTAGATGTCGGAGGAGAAAAAGCAAACATATTTGTGACATGATTAAACAAAGAAACTCTGGTTTATTTTTTTAACTCCAATAAAGTACAATAAACCAACCCATCCTTCCACATCTAAGACATCAATAGTAGGCCTCGTATATTGTCCTGGAGCAAATTTCTCAATGTACTGATTGGTATCGGTAACAATGGGATTGATAATAAAGTCGGCAAAAACCTTTTTCCAGATTTCTACAGGGTTGGTCAAATTGCGGGTAACCCGTTTTCGTCTCGGTATTTTTTTAATCTTGCCCTATATCTTCCTTAATTCATTGGTGGACAGTGTTTCTTCCATGACATTACTTTATCTTTAGCAGTATAACATGGACTGTCAATATTTTTCTTTAATTTAGTGAAAGTGAGATTCTTTGCTTTCGATTTCTCCAATATCTTGTGCCTCAGATATATCCTTGTTAATTTTTGGAACATATTCGTCAAACTCTTGTTCGCTTTTTGAGTCCTCTTGTCTTTCTTCTAAATAGTTTTTCTCATTGACATTACCATTGTCATCATATTCCAAGTCAAATGCATAAACTGGCAAAGCTTCTTCCATGATTTGTTGTAACAAGGGTTGGTTTCTTTCGAAACTCATTTTTCTGTAATAGAAGCGATAACTGCAGGAAGTTTTTTTATGATAGCATCATACATCAAGTAAGAAATTTAAAAAATATTAATTGGAGTGCTAAAAATGTCACTCACCTAACTCGTTAGGAAGTTAAACCTAAAAGTACATATTTTAAACATAAAATACTGTCCATACAGCTAATATCATTATGTATGAATAGAAATTGTACTTTATTCATTAACTTTCAATGACTAGCTAATAATGTTAGAGATAAGTGAAAACAGTAAGTAAATGAGATTAATAATTTATAATAGGGAATAATAAATACTATTATTATGTAATGAAAAATTATAAACAAATATTACATTATTCCGTCAAAATATGTGGCCTTCAAAGTTTCGGGGGAGTTTTGCATAAAACCTTTTCTTGATTGGTCTCTTACTCTTCTCAGTTCATTTCTGTCTATTACGTTTTTCGTATTATGTTGGTAACAATTCCAAGTTCGTGTAGCACTGTCGTTGCGACACCTGTTGCAGATCTGTCCGATAGTCCATAGCGGTCAAAGACTTTGGCTAAGGTAGAAAGTTTAAAATAATATTGTGTACACTGCATTTCATTTCTGTATTGATATTGGCATGCGAAGTGGATGGCAATTCATGATCTATTTCTATATTAGTTTCTAGCTTACGCTTTCTTGGTACGGTAATACTGCTTTTATGTTGAACGGATTGTTGTAGTTTTTTTCTTTGCATCTCTTTTTCTATTCGGTATTTCAAATATTCATTGTTCTAGGTTCCGTTTGATCTACTAAAAACCTCCGTTCATTCATAGGTACCTTTTTTTCCTTGTCACAAGAACATTATTAAAAAATTTCACATTTGCAAGCGCTATAGTGTTCAACGGTTCTTCTGTAGAGGGGGTCTTATTATGTTTCCAATTAATGCCCATTTTTGTTGTCGGTAGTTTATGGTCAGTTCCACATTCTGCTCCTCTTCTGACTCTCACATCTTTTACCTTTATTTTTGTTTTGTTCATCCTCTCCAAATCTGACCACTACTTTATCGTTTTCTTTCCTTCCGGTTCTGCCGTTAAAGCCTCCTGTTATAATTACTTGCATGCACTTCTTGATTAGCTCTATTTGGTGTTGAAGTTGTTCCGTGAAATTTTCTTTTCATACTCTCAGGGAATCGTCTGTTAGTGGGAATACTTCAAATATTACTGTCTCTTTACCGTATATGTCTATATGCATTTTAATTATCCTCTCGTTGATTCGATAATTAAATATACCTTACTATATGTGCGCGCGCAACCAGGTAGGAGTTTAAAAAGGTCTATATGTCAGAAACTACTAAAACTATAAAAACATTTTTAGACAAATTTTGTAGGTAATGTTATTGTATTACGAAATACAGTCTAATATAGGAAAAAATAAAGTAGCTTCATTTTGCAAAGTAGAGGTACCTACTTTAGGATTATAAACTTTTTGTTTTTTTGTATCGTCGAAAATTCAAGATATGTTTGAACGCTGGATTTGAAGTTCCTATCCTGAGCAAGTCAATTGGAGTTATTAGATGTATACTTAAGTTTTTCAGTTGTTCTTCTATAATGCTGTGCGGAATACTTAGACACACGTTGGAAATAATTAGTCGTTCATTTGGAGTTATTAGTCTTCGGGCTTGAATATGTTCCTGATTAATTACTGCAATCCCATTGTCGTTTACTAGAAACTAATCGACTGTCTGTTCACTGGTTAAGAAGATACAAATACGATCGTTTATAATTTTAAAAATAGAATGTATTTTTCTGAGATCCACTTTACAAGTTACTGCATTAAGGTAAACTTCAATATTAGACTTTGGAAGTGAGTGAAGTAGAATTGCTTGTTTTTTATTTGGAAATTTATTTGTAGGTTGATTAAGAGCTGTAGAAATTAATTTTGATGCTTGGACCAAGTAACCTGAATAAGGCCCTGGTGCTTTTTATGGATCATTACCGGAAGGACTGGTAATACACGTCCCGCCAAATAGGCGAAATAGTTGTTTACCCTTGGTTTGTTATAGATGAAATAGGAAAATCAAACATACAGTTTTTAGTCCAGAAGAAGTAACACTTTTACACTGCACCTTTGTATTTAAATATTAGATATAAACAAAATTCTACATTGAAACAAAAAAATTTCTTATTTTGTGCAAACTAACAAACTAATTTTAAAAAAAATCTTTATATTCAATACTGTATATGTTTTTCTTTAGATTTCCGTGTATTAATAGACTTATTCCTTGTTTGATCTTCATAGTGTAATAGTTTGCCTAATTTTAATTTTACCTGTTCTTCACCTCTTCTTTTGACTTCTCTAATTCCTCTAATATCTATACATATAACTATGCATAAGCAAAAAATAGCTTTAAAACAAGTTTGGTAGTAATATTACCATATAACGAATAAAAGTTTATAATATTATTTAAGGTAAGTAAATGATTTATGCTGAAAATATTACGATTTTAATAATTAATGAAGCAAACGGAACACGGCTCAAGATACACCTTTGTCATTTTATTAAATAATTAAATTATCCCATTTCAGCTTACTTAAAGTGTAATGCTGCTGAACTCATTAATTATTATGACAGGAACCCTCTTTTCTAGCACGTCTAAAAATAATCGGCGTTGTGTTGTTCTCTTTGTGTTCTTTTTTCTGCAAATTATTTCATCCCATCGACCCTCTTCGAGTTTTTGTTTGAACTGGGGTTTATTAAACTCATCAAAAAATTTACTATAAAAGTTTTCATGCATTATTTCCATAGTATCGTTTAAAAAAAAGTCTATTTGTTCTCTTATAAGGAAATAGATCATTTGTTTCTACGTTCAAAATGTTGATATTCAGAAAGACGACTTCTTTTATAAAAAAGCATGTTTTTGTGATGTTAGTATATCGATGGCCTAGAAGCAATACCTCGCAAGTACCTTTGGCAAAATTTGTAGTTATTTAAAAAAACTTTATATATTATTAAATACAAATATTTTATAAATGAAAGTTGGTCATAAAACTATTTATAATTGTGTACCCCGGAGGTAAAGGACACTATGTCCATTTTTATCGAAATTTATATTATTGCACTTTTAAATATAACTTTTCTGGCTCTACACATAGGTAAACCATACTATGCCCAGAGACAATTTTACGGCAAGTTACCGACTTTTTAATAAACACCAAGTCCACTTCCAGTCAGAGGTAAACAACACCATGTGGACTCGGTGTTGTTTACCTCTACTATATGTATGCACCGTCATTTACCATCCGGGCATAGTGTTATGTACCCTTGTACACTTCCCGTCATATAAAAATGGTACACTTTTTTTCCCAATGTAAAAAAGTGTTCAGATCAGAGATATGTAAGAGAGCCTCTCTTACATATCTCTGGTTCAGACTGGACACAATGGTTCGTGAAACAATTCATTGCTGTCATCACAGATAACGGAATTGCACTAAATCTAAATAAAAAAATAACGTTCAAAAATGTGTTTAGATAAATATTATTTTTATCATTAACAACAAAAAACGGTATCTAATAAATTTAATAACCAGAAAGACGGTTGAGTTAATGTCCAAAATGTTTGAAGAATTTTTTAATAATGGAGAAAAATGTCAAAATGCTATTATTTCAGCAGGTTTGAATTATAATACATATATTTAAATTCCACACTTGTTCACTGTAAAAGTTATTCATTTTTTATTAATTTCAAATTAAATTTTTAATTTTTCCAGTGTGTTTTATTTATTTTAGTATGGCACAACTCAATACAGTTTTGTGCTACACTTTACGAGAAACGAATGACACCTCTCGATTTGAAATTAAACATAATAATAAAGTTATGTCTAAATTTTTTATTATTTAACATTATCTTTGAATTTAAATATTTTCCTAAATTATAATAAAACATGATTCAAGTCCTTCTTTTAGCTGTTTTGATATAATATATTCGTTGTTCTGACAACGTTGCCCTAGAAATAAGAATGACATATTATGTGACAAGATCAACTTACACAGCTTGAAAAACACGATTGTACCTGGTGAAATTGTCATGAACTAAAATCATTGCAACCTTTTTATTTAGATCGCAATTGTGTTAGATTGATAAAAGTTGTACAATAAATTCGTTGTTTAATAATTGGAAAATGGATCCGAACTCTCGGCGAAAAAGAACATTACAATACTGTCATGTAATATTCCAAATAAAACAACACCTACAGGTAAGCTATTATTTAATACACTGATTTTGAATTTTTCTAACCTAAAATATTTAGTATTGCATATTCTTTTGTATAGGCTCTCTGTAAACAGATGTTGCCAGATCTATATTTTTTTATTGGTAGTAACGGAAATTGCTCAGTAAATTCTGGTCATTGGTTATAAGTATTATTTTTGTGTTATTAGCCTATAATTATTATTACAAGGTTGAATTTGTTTCAGAACCACCTGGTCACTACAGTAACTTTCAAGGTAATGGTAAAGAAGTGGACGAAAATGATAATTGGTTTGGAAATGAAAATTCGGATATTGATAAAATCTATGAGCCTCTAAAAGGTGAAAGCTGAGAATCGGACGACAATAATATGAGACGTATAAGTAAACCAGCGAAAACAAAGGTGAAAGAGAAAGCTATTATTACCCTTACGATTCGTCATGCAATAACAAAAAATCTTCTTCAGGACGATTTATTCCTAAGCAGTGATGCAGGCAATTAAAATGAACATAATGAAGTTATTTTAGAAGAAGAGAAAAGTGTAAAAAGAAAGGTACAAAGTACAACTAAGTGCAAACAAAAAGATAAAAAACGTGTAGTAAATGAACAATATTGGGCCTGTAATGTTCGCAAACGGAAAACAGCTGGTGGAAAAGAGTATCTCAGTAAAGGAGGCAAAAACATACCTGCAAAAATGTTAAAGCCTCCTTGCATGTGTCGCATGAAATGCTCTGAAAGATTGCCAGAATACGAAAGACAAAAAATTTTCAACTCATACTGGAATGAGACAAACGTTTCAGATGTTAAAAAGCAATTTATCTTCTCATGTATCGACATCCAACCTACTCTTCGATCAAGAAAAAAAGACCTAAACTCTACCAAATCTAAAAATAATACACTACACTACCATTTTACAGTGAACAATCAACTATTGAAGGTGTGCAAGGTTATGTTTTTAAGCACACCTTATATATCTAATTTAGTAGTAGTAAATATATTAAAAAAAATTGAGCCAGGAGGTTTAATAAAAGCTGATCAAAGAGGTAAACACACGCCAATCAATAAAACTGCTACCGAAACCATAAATAGTATACATCAACATATTAAATCATTCCCAAAGTACGATAGTCATTATTCCTGAGAAAGGAGTAAGAGAGATTATCTGGGCACAGAACTTACAATAAAAAAAAAGTATCAACTGTACTATGATGAATGCAATGAAAGACATGTAGATCCAAAGCTCAGAGCAAAAAAGTGGTTGTACGCAGATATTTTTAATAAAGACTTCAAGTTGTCGTTTAAACCACCCGAAAGAGACATTTGCGATACATGCAGTACATTCACCGCTCAATTGAAAGATAATCTTACTGCAGATGAACTAACCAGTGTACAGGCTGATAATGATGCTCACCTAATTGAATCTAAAACTCGGTATAACTTAAAAAAATTGGACTTTATAATGGCTAAAGAGTCACCAGAATACAAAGTACTATCTGGTGATTTGCAAAAATGTTTGCCTTCACCACTAACAAACAATTGTATTAGTTTCTACAAAAGGAAGCTTTGTACAATAAATTTTACCTTATGTGAAGCCAGTGATTCTTCTGTACAATGTATGATGTAAGACGAATCGAAAGGGGCCCGAGGTGCAAATGAAATTGCCTCAATTTTGAAATGGGCTGAAAATACAATTCCAGGTACTCAAGTAGAAGACATTACTCTTTGGACCGATAACTGCTATGGACAAAATAAAAATATAAGTATTATAATATGCTATTTTTGTATACTGCGTACGTACCCTCAAATAAGGACGATCACTTAAAAGTTTTTACTGAAAGGGCACAACCTATGGAAGCAGACAGTGTTCATGCTTTATTCGAAAGAAAAAGAAAGAAACTCTCCAATTTGGCCATTTGACCATCATGGTACTGGCAACAACT
This sequence comes from Diabrotica undecimpunctata, assembly GCF_040954645.1. Lineage (NCBI taxonomy): Eukaryota > Metazoa > Arthropoda > Insecta > Coleoptera > Chrysomelidae > Diabrotica > Diabrotica undecimpunctata. Next base: position 91,375,214 of record NC_092807.1, on the reverse strand, counting down.
AGTTAGGCAAACATCAGGTAAATACACAGTGCACAATATGGAACTTGCAGGTTTCAAAAACTTTAAAACGCTGTTCGATAAGAAATTGTTACCTAATCCTCCTTTTGTAAGTAGAAAAAAGAATGTTAATAAAGACCCTGTTCTACTGTCAACATGTGTTTTTCTACAAGTCCAACAAGAACACATTGCAAAGCTCTTTTATAAGACCGATTTTAATAATCAAAATATGTATGAAGTGGACTTCATGAGGTATCGAAGACAGCAAGTAACGTTTCCAGCTCAATTAGATCAAGTCTCAGTAATCCCATTACCAATCACAAAACAAAAGTACAATGACTTAATTGCACTACTGCCTTTTGTTCCGTCAGTTTGTCATGCGTTTTATCAAAATTTAACACATAGCGATGTAGCCACAAACGATTACCCACAAGAAGATGAAGATGATATGGAGCATCTTTAACAATTTTGAAACTTGTCTATAATTTTACTTAAGTATTATAACATTATAATATTTACCTCTAATAAAATAATAGTATAGGTTGTTTAATGTGTTTGTATTGTTTATTTTGTAAAGACCTTAACATGCAATGCCACATTAATTGAAAAAGTTGTTAGAGGTATACAACACTATGTAAAACTACACATTTTAAAAAAAAAATTAAATAATGAACGGTGAATTTCAACTATATAACACTTCATGGAAGGAAAAACGATTATACACACCACAATAATAATATATTAATCTTGGTTAAATATAAGAACCATTTGAATATTTACTGATTAAAAATTTAAAAAATGTTAAAACTGCTCTCCTGAAAAAGTAAGAAAATGAACATAGTGTCCTTTATCTCCGAGGTACCGAATTATTTCTTTGTAATTTCAATTGTGTTTGGTCCCAAATTCTATTTTTACTTTTTTAATGGTACATACGTGTTATTACCCTTTTCATTTTTCCTGTTTTTGAATTTATAAGAGGTATTGCAAGTATATTTTATAACTTTACTGTTTTATTTGAGAGTTATAAAGTGTTAAAATTTTACTGTTTTGAGTATGTACAAAAGTCGGTTAACCCCAATATTTGTAAAAAATAGTATATTACATTAAATATTAGGTATTATATATATATAACTATAAAATAGACGTTTATTTTGATTTTCTTATATTATGTTTTTACTGACACTAAATAATTTCCTAACAAAAGTACAGAAATTATCAAAAGTTAGTTTAAAGAACTTAAATATCTAATTCGACAACATAAGTGCAATATACAACAAATAAAAATATTATACAGAAAAGATGTTTTATTTTCGCTAACTATTTAACTTTAGTTTTTTTAGAAATTTCATTTCTAAATTTGGTAATGTTTCATTGGTAAATTTTTGTAGAAGTCGTGGTAATCTCTATCCATAACTCTTGTGATAGCAAGAAGTTGTTCATATTTTTGGAGAGAAATTTTTGGTTTGGAGGAGTAGAGGTTTTTATAATTAACATTAGCCAACTTAAAGGTTTTCGTTTTTCTTTCTGAATTATTATTATGTGGAATAGAAACTGAGAATGTTGCTCCTCAGAATCAAACTCATGGACGATGTAAGTACTGCATCACTAGACACAAGACATTATTTAACAAACTGTAAAAAAAATTGCGTCTAGAGCATCTGACAAAATAAATAAGCATTGTTATGATAATTATGCTGCTTAAAATTTGGAATAATAGTTTCAGTAATCTGTATGGATTTCGAGAGTAAAATTTTATTTTCATTATTTATGAACATACATGTAACTGTTTTTAGTTTTAGTGTAACCAGAATTTTTTATTTGTATAATTATTTTGGTTTTATTAAAAGCTTGTTCAGAAAAATGACACTTTTTTAATACCGCCTTAAAATACTTAAGACAACAAAAAAATTATAAATCAGATGTATACAGAATAAGGTACACAATCAAATTATTACAAATATTTGCCAGCTATAGTTATATTTATTTATTATTTAAGACGTTAAGACTTTTAATTTTTCCACGTTATTTGCGGAAGGTTAAACCAGGGAAAAAGTTTAGGGATTTCCCAACAGGTAAGGGTCAATTCTCAATTGAGGTACATTTTCCCAGAAATCTTTTTTAAACCATTGATGTTTTATTATTGATCCAAAATTTTATTACAGAAAAGTTTAGTAATAGTAATATGAACAATATTATGGGTAGTTGCATATAATTAAAAAAAAAACACAAATATATGGAATATACGAAAAATGTGCAAGAATAACAACTAGATAATGCAAAATAGACAAAAAGGTATTTGCTGAGCTTTATTTATAATTTATAATACATAAAACTGAATTTGAAGGCAACAAAAATACCATTTATGTATTGCAACAAAGGATTTATTAGAAAAATATAAAACGCTGGAAAATAAATATAACTACATTTAAAACAACCAATACACTGAGAACTATTTTGTCGAAAACCAAACCAAACCACACACAGGTATAAAATACCTTGTAAATGCAACAATTTTATGTGTAACATACCGCAAAGATACACGAGCACGAATTATGCATAAAAAGCAGAGACTTCGAAAGATCCCAGACCTAAGCAAGCGTGCCTTGGACAATGGCATACATAGATTAATATATTTATAACACACAAAATTAGATTTTGATACCAACTTCAGAATTTTCAAATTAAACTATTTGCATAGAAGGTCGGAGCTCAGTTAATCACCTGTAAATTTTCTTAAAACAAAGCGCCATTTAATAAACACGGTTGAGGCCTGTCAGGCCTACCCCATATAAAACTGCAACACAAACTTTGTATTTTGAAACTCTATATACCTATTCTACTTATTAAATGATAATTTGTCTGCAAATATTGCACAAAAAATAAACACGGAACTCGAAATATTTGGTCAATGGACGTTACGCGATCGAACATGCAATTTTTTTTAATACCTTTAGGCATCATATATCCTAATATGTAACCTTCATTGAAAGCCAACTCTGTAATTCTCCGAAATTATTCTCACCCGACTAAATATATTATTTTTTTAAATATTTTATGCGTTATATCAAATATTAGAATACTCTTCATAGAAAATTATTTCTGTAGCTCCCCGAAATTGTTCTGATCCAACCGAATGTGTAACTTTTTTAAATAACTTTATGCATCATAAATATATTAGATACAATAATCTTTATAGAAAATTACATCTGTAGTTCCCCTAAATTTAGTACAGTATGCTACATCGCACATTTAGCGTTTAGTTGAGAGGTTGGATACGAAACGAACCATTGTTTTTATACTAAAGAACTGATATGAGGGCATATCATTGATTTTATTGATTATACCTAGTCGTTTAGTACAAGTGTGTATATCTTTTTTATTATTTTCTCGGTAAGTTAACAATAAATTTTATTTTAATGAATTGGTAAGGTACATAACATCATGCTGTAGGAAATGTGCTGACCGAAATTGACTACCGATATTTTCTGTATGGAGTTTTTTCTTAAATATTGTTGTGTGTTAATTATTTCAATGCTATTTTTTCTTTAAAATGGAATATTTAATTTAAGGTTACCTTTTCTTATTTCCTTGTAAACTAAAAATAAAATCAAAGTGCGAAAAATGTTGACAATTTTTATATGCTTTTATAACGCTGCTATTATAGAAATACACAATAATTAGTTTAAGCAAATTTATTTCATTTTTATTTTTTTCAATTTTTTTTATTTGGGTCATATGATGCCTCACCCGTGTGTTTATGTAATTTTATTTCGCACGTCCGCTGTAAAGTTAGATTAATTTTTTTTAAACGCGTTTTCCCGAGAGAAAATTGAAATGTCAACAAACGTAAAATGTAATTTTTATTACAATTAATTGTGGTTTAACCGCATACAAATACACTATCTAACTTAAAAATGTCACAAGACAATAGTTTCAGAGCCTCTTTAAAAAAAGGTGGGATTACGTTGTTCTGATTATCACCTTAGTTTTGTGGTTAATTATAATGATGCTCATTTAAATAGAATGGCATATTTATATGGGTAGGTAATAAATAAGCTTATTAACATTTTCATATCCATTATTTTTCTGCTTTTAAAAGTTCCGTATAAAAAATACCGTTGTAATATTCTGCTATAAAAACTGTACTATTGTCCCACATCATGTATAGATGTTTTATCTCACAATATGACAGTATATGGACAATATTATTGCCCCCATGGCGCTATGTAAAAAATATATAATAATCTGGATATATCCATATAAAATTTCATTAAAATATTTCGAAATCAAATCTATAAACTTCAATTCGCTTTAATTAAATTATTTATTTAAAACCTGAAAATCGTTTTGGATGGTGTCACTATAAATTAACTCATTTGTATGAAATGGCATAAACAAATGGACTATTTAATTGCATTGGTATTTGTTTATCGCCTTTTTAATACGCTTTATATCATTTTAATAAAAAAAGTGTAAGGGAATAAATTTATTGTAAAGTTTAAAATTAAAAAACTAATTTTTGTAATAAAAACCATGTATGGTATTTGGTATATGGTATTTGTAAAAACCTTTTCCAAGTAAAGAGGGCCTGTCAAAAAACATGTGGTAGTACTGTATTAAGTCACCTCTACTTTATCATTTGTCTATTCCCCAGAAATTCAAATTTTATCTTTAGAATTATTAGAAAAAAAATTTCAATTTGAAAAAAGGCTTATATTAGGTATTAATATTTGTTAATAGATATTGCAGGTTATGGGGGTTGTAGATTCTTACTCCATAACACTGTAGCTCTGTCCTCCATAGCTCTGTCCAATATTTCAAGTTCCAAGTGAATGCTCAACCCACCCATCTAGATGGCTAAAAACCTAGGACTACAAAGAGAGATTCGAACATTAAACGAAGGATCAGCAGACCACAACCCCACATTACTTGGAAACAGAAATATAAGAAGAAAACAGCACAACAACAATAAAAAAAAGAAATCAAAGTGGTCAAACTACAGAAGACGTGAGTATTGCAATTAACAACATCCCAGTGATCAACAATCCACAAGAAATTACGATGGTAGTCCATCCAAAGTCGCATATTTTTATGGTATAACTAAGTAGTTTTATGGCTCTGTAGGTTAGCATTTTTAAAAATATTCTTTGTTTTTTCCTAATAGTAGTATACGTGGGAGATCAAAAAAAATGATTGGAAGATATCAGTGGAAAAAAGGTCTAACCTGTAAACAGATTATCATGGAAATGTTGTTTTCGTCGACGAATATGTGGGTTAAGTAACTGAAACCCTAAACTTTCTAAGAATTTACTTTTACCGATTTTTATTTGGGTATTTGAAGTGTAACTGGCGTAACTATTTAGTCCAGAAACGTTTATGGCACAATAAAAAATGACCATTGACTAACGACAAGTTGCATGAGCACAATTGTAGGCTTCGTACATTTTGTCAACAACGTCGACACCTCCTTTCGTTTCCGGTTTGCCAGTTTCCTCATCAACACTACCATGGTAATACATGGTCGATATTGATAGTTCTTTTTGGTTTTGGTAAATACGAAACGAGCGTACACTAATCTCTAAAAGCGAACATAATAGATTTTTCTGGTCTTGCTAATAACATGTAGTGTAAGATAGGTATCTCACCTTTATTTGGACGTAATGTCCCTACTGTAGTAAGACAGTGTGGCCTTAGTACCTCCGTAATAGGTAAGCTGGTAAAAATTTGTCAAGCGTGACATTTCTATTAGACCCAAAGATACCTAGTTGAACAAACATGAGGCAGTAATACCAAATTCGAAGTATCTCGTTGTACGCTGTTTCGCTATGTACAATTCTGTACAATGCTGACATATTGTAATGTTGGCACAAATTGGATACAAACTCGTAGTAAATTATCCTAATTGGAGCTGTTTGTCCTAAATAAAAGCAAAAAGCATATAAAATTCCCAATAATGCCTTTATTTCTAATAAACAAGTTAGTCTAAAAGAACGATTTTTTCAAACGTCATAGGCTTGCATTTATATAAATATGTTTGTTAAAGTACCCTTTTTTTAAATATGTTTGGAGAGAACAAGGATTTCCATATTTATGAAGCTTTATTTTTATGCCCTATATCTGCGTTAGGTGCAGGTTAGTGGGTGTCATTATTTTAATCGCGTATTTGAACATTCCATGCTGATGCAGGATATCTTGGACACCTGGTAGTTCCATCTTCACCGATAAGATAGGGTATTCTTGCAGCTTGTTCGACTATAATTTCTTTAAGAATAGGTGAGTTTTATTTATTTTTAAACTCTTTTTCCAAGAGGCTATATCCTCAATAGGTTTTATAATAAAGTCGTCTATCAAACTCTCATCGTTATCATCTGGTTTATCCTCCGAATCAGTTAAGGTTGATCTTCACCCATAATTAAATTGAAGTTAAATGTGTCGATAGCAATTAAGTTAAATTAAGCAATTAAGTTAAATTAGTCGGTGCATTTTGGTTTAGTTTGAGTTTTCTTACAAGCTCTCTCTGATGAAGGGAAGACCCAGAAACACGTGTCAGGGAGTGGTAAGAAACTCAAATTAAATCGAAACGCAACCATTTTCGTATACATAATTAAATTGTTTCTGATCCTAGAGTTAGCTCTACTGCGGCATGCTGCTGTGGTAAATTTTTTAACTTAATTGTAGATTTCTACATGATGACTCTGTAATATTTTCAAACCCTAACATAAATTACAGTTTTCTATTATTACATCCATTGGCTGAGTTGCCAAGTTATGTAGACAGTAATTTTATCATATACTCTATAACTTATACGCTAACTAGTAGACCAAGTAAGCAAATATATCTTTAACAACATCTTTATGTATAATATTTTGCTGCTCTACTGTGTCAATGGGAATATAATATACCAAATAAATAAAGTTACAAATTTGCAGGAACAAGGTTCCATCCACACATATCGTTGAAAAATGATTCATATTTATTATCTTTTACCGACGAAGAGGTACTTAGCGGCGCTATCGGCGAATATCGTATTACCATTAAATTTATATATGTCATCATATATTAGATTTTTGTTGATAGGTAAAAATTAAATTATCTGGTATTCTTTAATATTTATTATTTTAGTGGAAATTATATTAAAAATGGTCAATCGTCAAAAATATTATTTAAAACATGCGAACATGTCTTTTTTTTGGTCTGTTTATTACTGGTTTCAGGTTTGTTATCTTCCTAATTAGCGCGTCTTCTTCTCTTCTTTGTATGTGTCCAAACCATCTCATGTGGATTAATAAATTTTACTATGTCTTTCCCTTCGGTTATAGTTCTATTTCTTATTTCATGCTTCATTAGTCTTCTATATTCTCCTTGTTTGGGCTTTATTGGGCGGTTTATTCCTATAATTTTGCTTTTAATAATTCTTACTTTTTGTTTATCTTTTTTCGTAAGACACATTACTTCTGCTCCGTATGCTATGACCGATCTAATTGCTGCTCTATATATTTTTGTCTTTGTTTTTTGGCTGTTTTTTGTCTTTAAGTAGTGGGTGATATTTCCAAAACACCGTTTTTCTCTCGCCTTGTGTGCGTGGTTGTCATGCGCTGAATGTATGATTTGGGGTGTCAGCGTATTTAGTTATCAGGGTTCTATTTGGTCTATTTAGTTCTTCAGTTTCGTATTCGACCATTTTATAACGCCAAATGAGTATGTGAAAAGTGGTATTGCATGTGTTTAATGCTTTTACTATGTGCTTGGACTTAACTTTGCTTTTAAGTAATATTATAATCCAGATTTAGCCATACGGCTCACACTCCCTTTAAGGGGAAAATTCACTCATCCCAGATACCTAAGGTATCAAAAGGATTGAGCTCTGGTGTGACTCTTTCCGTGTTATCGAGCCCTAGGTGACTTGGTTTGCTGAAGTATCTCCCAAAAATTTTAATACACATCTGTACGTCGCGAGGAGTACAGCTTTCTGCATGGCCTTGTAAATATGTTCATTTAGACCCAGCTGTTTGATGTTCGCTAGGAACATCACCCCATGTGTGAATGGGGAATAACACCAGTAGAATAGAGAATAATAGGTACTGTCTGGGTAATTTCCATTCTCCATTGTCTCCTGATTTAACACGATGATAACACGCAAATTATTGGTGTTAGGTATCGCCACATCAATAAGTGTTGTTTGCCTGGTAAGTTTATTAACTAGTATGAGATCCGGTCTATTATGTGCCACTGGTTGGTCTGTGAGCACAGTACGGTCCCAATATAGCTTGTAGTTGTCATTTTCAAGCATTCTGTCAGGGACATATTGATAATAAGGAAGATGGTCGGTTTGGAGAAGTCCCAGTTTGTCAGCTAGTTCTTGGTGGATAATCTTTCCTACTGAGTCATGGCGTTCTTTATAATCAGTTCCGACAAACGCCTGGCAGCCCCCGGTAAGATGTTGGATGGTTTCTTGGGCTTGGCATCCATATCGGCATTTGTCATTTTGGACTTGAAGATCTTTAACAATATATTTCAGGTAATTTTTAGTTGGAATAACCTAATCCTGAATGGTAAGTAGAAAGCCCTCAGTCTCGGGACACATCTTATTATTATTCCAGATTTAGCCATACGGCTCACACTCCCTCTAAGGGGAAAATTCACTCATCCCAGATACCTACGGTATCAAAAGGATTGAGCTCTGGTGGGACTCTTTCCATGTTATCGAGTCCTAGGTGACTTGGTATGTCGGTGTATCTCCCAAAAATTTTCGTACGCATCTGGACGTCGAAAGTAACACAGCTTTCTGCATAATCTTATATAGATGTTCATTTAGACCCAGCTTTTTTATGTTTTCTAGGAGGCTCTTCGGGATTACTCCAGTGGTAGAAAGAATAATAGGTATCGTCTGGGTACTTTCCATTCTCCATTGTCTCTTGATTTGTATTTCTAGATCTCTGTACTTGGCGATCTTTTCGTTGTATTTAACACGTAAATTATTGGTGTTGGGTATCGCCACATCAATAAGTGTTGTTTGCTTAGTAATTTTATTAACTAGTATGAGATCGGGTCTATTATGGGCCACTGGTTGGTCTGTAAGCACAGTGCGGTCCCAGTATAGCTTGTAGTTGTCATTTTCAAGCATTCTCTCAGGGACGTATTGATAATAAGGAAGATGGTCGGTTTGGAGAAGTCCCAGTTTGTCAGCTAGTTCTTGGTGGATAATCTTTCCTACTGAGTCATGACGGTCTTTATAATCAGTACCGACAAATGCCTGGCAGCCACCGGTAAGATGTTGGATAGTTTCTTGGGCTTGGCATCCATATCGGCATTTGTCATTTTGGACTTGAGGATCTTTAACAATATATTTCAGGTAATTTTTAGTTGGAATAACCTGATCCTGAATGGCAAGTAGGAAACCCTCAGTCTCGGGAAACATCTTTCCTGATGTCAACCAATAGTTCGACGCTGTATTGTCGACAGATTCTTGACTGATCTCATTAAGATGTCGCCCATGCAGAGGTTTACTCATCCAGGCGCGCATTTTGTCTTGCTTAGTCAGGTGGTTTATGCGCATTTCTTGTTCCCTCAGTTTAAGCGGCGTCGTATCATCTACTGCGCAAATTACTCGATGTAAAGTAGATGTCTCAGCCTGTACCTGAAAATAAGTTCTTAAATTAGCAATTTGTTTATCCAATTGCTCACCTATATCCATAAGTCCTCTTCCCCCTTGATACCGCGGTAATGTTGTTCTCTATACTGCACTACGTGGATGATGTTTTTGCGCCTTTGTGAGGAGTGTTCTTACTTTCCGCTGAAGACCCTCTATATCCGTTTTTGACCACTTTATAATACCAAATGAGTAGCTCAGCGCGGAACAGGCGTACGTATTTAATGCCTTAAACAAATTTTTACTGTTAAGATATGACCGATTTAGTTGTCTTACTCTTCGCACGAACTCCGAAGTTAGTTCGGTTTTCATTTGTTTATGGTCAATTTTCCGCGCTTGTTTTACTCCGAGATATTTGTACATATCATTTTCACCCATTGCCTCGATGTTTTGGCCATCTTGTATATCGAAACCTCCGGGCTGAACCTTTCCTCTGACTATGTTTAGTATACGGCACTTGTCTAGTCCAAAATTCATACTGATATCATTTGAGAAATTTTCTACAGTTTTTAGCATCTCATCTAGGTGGTTTCGAGTGGAAGCCATTAATTTTAAATCATCCATATACAACAGATGATTAAGCTTCGCTACAACAGTGTTGTTATTTTTGATGCTAAAACCTGAGTCAGTAGAGTTCAGCAGCTGAGATAGTGGGTTCATTGCTAGGCAAAACCAAAGTGGACTTAACGAGTCCCCCTGGAAAAGCCCCCGGTTAATAGGGATATCTTCAGTTTCGATATTAATTTCACCCGGTATTTGAAGGTGAAATTTAGTCTTCCACTCTGCTATTATATGCTTCAAAAAGGTCACGAGATTATCATCGACTTTATATATTTTCAATATATCTATAAGCCATTCATGCGGCACTGAATCAAAAGCCTTCTTGTAGTCAATGAAGGCAGTAAAAAGGTTTCTTTTTTTGTTGTATGCCTGGTTAGAAATGACTGAGTCGATAATAAGTTGTTTCTTGCAGCCCATGGACCCCTTAGCGCATCCTTTCTGTTGAGGCTCTATGATATTGTTCAGAGCACAATGTTGGTAGATACGCCGGGCCACACAGGATGTGACCAATTTGTACAAAGTTGGAAGACAAGTAATTGGGCGGTACTTTGCTGGATCTTGGGTGTTACTTTGATCCTTCGGTATTAGATAAGTGGTTCCCTGAGTAAGAAATGATGGTATTTCCTGTGAATTAGAAATAATATTATTAATAAATGCTGTTAAAAGCTCATTAACACTCCAAAACTTCTTTAGCCAGAAGTTTTGAACTCCGTCTGGTCCAGGAGATTTCCAGTTATGAAGCTCTTTGATAATGTTCGAGACTTCTTCAGTGGTGAAAGGTTCATAAGGAATATTACTGTAGTGTTGACAGTTGTTCGTCGTTTGTTTAATCCATCCAGCATTGTTGTTAGGAGTAGCTGGCGTCGAAAGTTGGTTTCCCCAAAACTCATGAATTTCTTCTTGGCTTGGGTAGGATTTATTTACATTTTCTACGGTGGAATTAAGTTTTCTATAAAAAGCCTTCTCTGCATTCTCAAAAAGTATATTGTCGCATTTACGGTTGTTACTAACTTTGTATCTCCTTAGGCGACCTGAATAAACGGAGAGTTTTTGTTTTAATGTGTCCAGGCAGTGTTGAGCTGTGTTGTTCTCTGGATCATGTTGTGAGTGTCTTGGAGTGTTTAGAATTATTTCTTCAGTTCTTTTAATTACTTTTCGACTTCTTACTCCTCGGATGTATTCTGTAATTTGTCCAATATCCCTGCGCAATAATTCAATTTTACTCAGCAGTCTTTTTTCCCAGGGTGCAATTATGTTTTCAGTCCTTCCGATATTAGTTCCCCGCCGTGTTCTGATCTTAATGCCCATAACATTAGCAATTGCTGTTGCTGCACAATAAATCAGCATATGCAAATATTCTAATGTATGGGCTTCCACGATATAATTGGGTAGGACTTCAGTGTTCATAATTTGTAACAGCGCACCTAGTTTCTTACAAGAGTTTATTTTTGGTAGCGGTGGTCTGCTAAGTATGTTTGTGCCATTAAACTCTTGTACGGCACGTGCCATTTCTCTTACCAGGCTATCGTGCAACTCGTTGTTGTCCTGCTGCGTGTTAACAGGTTGAGTTTCTTGTATGATGGGCTCAGGAATCTGCTCATTTGGGATTTGATTATGGACTTGATCCACAACTAGCTCTTGGTTATGAATCTCCCGTTCGACTTCGCTTCTGATAGTATCGCGTCTAGCCTCTGGGATAAGATTATTTCTTATAATTACCCGGTATTGATCTGCTATTCGCTGTTCAGATACTTGAATCTCTGGGTACTCCCTGCAAAATTCGGCATACAGTTGTTGTCGATAGCCGATCGTTTCTCGACCGAGGTTCGTCACCTTGTAATAGAAACGCAAAATGTTTTCATTAATAGACACAGTCCATTTCATGCGCTGCCTCGGTCGTCCCGCTTGAGTGAGCGCCGGCTGATGTTCCAGCGCAGCACCTTCAGCGGGTGGAGCTCGTGTTGTTGTTTGGCTCATTTATGGTTCTTCTTGTTGTTGGGCTGTAGCCGATTGTATGACAGGGGCCCGCCTCCTCAACACCCTGCCACCGACGTCCCGCATGCTGTCACGTCCAGCGCCGGCTCCAGACGTGCCCTGGCGATCCCCAGGCAGCGACCCTAAACATAAATTAGTAAACTCCATTTTCATGGGTGTGCATTTTATACCTACTGCCAGGTGTCAGTTTTTGTTCCACGGCAGGTATGCCTGCTACCCTCTGGGTATCGGTTCTAAGAATACCCAGAAAGTATCCCCCATTCGCAGGGGGAAGCGCCTGATAGAAGAACTGACAAAAAACTCCCATAGGTTATTATTATTATCCAGATTTAGCCATACGGCTCACACTCCCTCTAAGGGGAAAATTCACTCATCCCAGATACCTACGGTATCAAAAGGATTGAGCTCTGGTGGGACTCTTTCCGTGTTATCGAGCCCTAGGTGACTTGGTATGCTGGAGTATCTCCCAGAAATTTTCGTACACACCTGGACGTTGAGAGTAGTACAGCTTTCTGGATGGTCTTGTAGAGATGTTCATTCAGACCTAGCTTTTTTATGTTTTCTAGGAGGTTCTTTGGAATGACTCCAGTAGTAGAGAGAATAATAGGTATTGTCTGGGTACTTTCCATTCTCCACTGTCTTCGTATTTGAATTTCCAGATCCCTGTATTTGGCGATTTTTTCGTTCTGTTTAACACGAAGATTATTGTTGTTGGGTATCGCCACATCAATTAATGTTGTTTGTCTCTTTAGTTTATTAACAAGTATGAGATCCGGTCTATTATGTGCCACTGTTTGATCTGTGAGCACAGTGCGGTCCCAGTATAGCTTGTAGTTGTCATTCTCAAGTATACTCTCAGGAACGTATTGATAATATGGAAGATGGTTTGTTTGAAGAAGTCCCAGTTTGATAGCTATCTCTTGATGAATGATGTTTCCTACTGAGTCGTGCCGTTCCTTATATTCAGTTGCAGCAAATGCCTGACAGCCCCCGGTAAGATGTTGGATGGTTTCCTGAGCTTGACACCCATATCGGCATTTGTCATTTTTGACCTGAGGGTCTTTGACGATATATTTTAGGTAATTTTTGGTTGGTATAACCTGATCCTGAATGGCCAGTAGTGAACCTTCTGTTTCAGGGAACATCTTTCCTGATGTCAGCCAATAGTTCGACGCTATATTGTCGACATGGTCTTGACTGACCTCATTGGGATGTCGCCCGTGCAGAGGTTTACCCATCCAGGTGCGCATTTTTTCGTCCTTAGTAAGATGGTTTATGCGCATTTCTGGTTCCCTCAGTTTGATCGGTGTTGTATCATCTACTGCGCAAATCACGCGATGTAGAGTAGATGTCTCAGCCTGCACCTGAAAATAAGTTCTTAAATTAGTAATTTGTTTTTCTAGTTGCTCACTTATATCCATAAGTCCTCGTCCTCCTAAATACCGCGGTAATGTCATTCTTTCTACTGCACTTCGAGGATGGTGTTTTTGTGCCTTTGTGAGGTGTGTTCGTACTTTTCGCTGAAGATTTTCTATATCGGTTTTTGTCCACTTAACAATACCAAATGAGTAGCTAAGCGCGGAATATGCGTAGGTGTTTAGTGCCTTAAACAAATTTTTACTGTTAAGGTGTGAACGAAGCAGCTGTTTTACCCTTCGTATAAACTCAGTAGTTATCTCAGTTTTCATTTGCTTATGGTCAATCTTCCGCGCTTGCTTTATTCCAAGGTATTTATACATATCATTTTCACCCCTGGCCTCGATGTTCTGGCCGTTTTGCATATCGAATCCGCCGGGCTGAACCTTTCCTTTGATTATATTTAAGACACGGCACTTGTCAAGACCGAAGTGCATACTAATATCATTAGAGAAATTTTCTACTGTTTTTAGCATCTGATCCAGGTGGCTTCGAGTGGAAGCTAGTAGTTTTAAATCATCCATATACAATAGATGATTAAGCTTTGCAACAACAGTGGTGTTATTTTTGATGCTAAAACCTGTGTCAGTTGAGTTCAGTATCTGGGATAGGGGGTTCATCGCTAGACAAAACCACAGTGGGCTCAACGAATCTCCTTGAAATAGGCCTCGGTTGATTGCAATATTTTCAGTTTCGATATTGTTTTCACCAGGTATTTTGAGGTGAATTTTTGTCTTCCAATCTGACATTATATGTTTTAAAAAGGTCACTATGTTATCATCGACTTTATATATTTTTAATATATCTATAAGCCATTCATGTGGCACTGAATCAAACGCTTTCTTGTAGTCGATGAAAGCAGTAAAGAGATTCCGTTTTTTGCTATATGCTTGGTTAGAAATGACAGAGTCGATGATAAGTTGTTCTTTGCAGCCCATGGAACCCTTAGCGCATCCTTTCTGTTGTGGCTCTATGATATTGTTTAGAGCACAGTGTTGGTTGATACGCCGGGCTACACAGGATGTGACCAATTTATACAGAGTTGGAAGACAAGTAATTGGGCGGTACTTGGTTGGATCTTGGGTGTTATTTTGATCTTTGGGAATTAAATAAGTTGTTCCCTGGGTTAGGAAAGATGGTATTTCCTGCGGATTAGAAATAGTGTTATTAATTACTGCTGATAGGCACTCATGAATACTCCAGAACTTTTTAAGCCAGAAGTTCTGAACGCCATCTGGTCCAGGAGATTTCCAGTTATGAAGCTCTTTAATAATATTTGAAACTTCTTCAGTGGTGAAGGGTTCGTAGGGAGCAGTAACGTAGTGTTGGCAGTTGTGCGCCGTATCTTCGATCCATCCAGCATTGGTGTTAAGAGCGGCTGGTGTGGAAAGTTGATTTCCCCAAAACTCATGGATTTCTTCTCGGCTTGGGTAAGATTTATTGGCACTTTCTGCAGTAGAATTGAGTTTCCGATAGAACGCCTTCTCGGCATTTTCAAAAAGCGTATTGTCAGATTTTCGTTTGTTACTAATTTTGTATCTCCTTAGTCGGCCTGAGTAAACGGAAAGCTTTTGTTTTAATGTATCCAGGCACTGTTGTGCTGTGTTGTTTTCTGGATTATATTGTGAGTGTCTTGCGGTGGTTAGCATTATTTCTTCAGCTCTTCTGATTACTTTTCTACTTGTTGTTCCTCGAACATATTCCGTGATTTGACCAATGTCCCTACGTAATGATTCAATTTTCGCTAGCAGCCGTTTTTCCCAAGGTGCAACTCTGTTATCTGTCCCTCCGATATTAGTACCCCGTCGTGTTCTGGTCTTAATACCCATAACATTAGCAATTGCTGTTGCTGCACAGTAAATCAGCGTGTGCATATATTCCAATGTATGGGCTTCTACGACATAATTGGGCAGAACTTCAGTGTTCACAATTTGTAACAGCACTCCTAGTTTCTTACAAGAGTTTATTCTTGGTAGCGGTGGTCTGCTAAGTGGGTTTGTTCCATTAAACTCTTGTACGGCGCGTGCCATTTCGTTAACTAGGCTATCGCGCAACTCCTTCTCCTGCTGTGTATTATCAGGTTGAGTTTCTTGTTCTTGTATGACAACCTCAGGAATTGGCTCTTGTATTTCGTTAAGGGCTTGATTTCCAACTACCTCTTGATTATGATTATTATCCAGATTTAGCCATACGGCTCACACTCCCTCTAAGGGGAAAATTCACTCATCCCAGATACCTACGGTATCAAAAGGATTGAGCTCTGGTGGGACTCTTTCCATGTTATCGAGTCCTAGGTGACTTGGTATGTCGGTGTATCTCCCAAAAATTTTCGTACGCATCTGGACGTCGAAAGTAACACAGCTTTCTGCATAATCTTATATAGATGTTCATTTAGACCCAGCTTTTTTATGTTTTCTAGGAGGCTCTTCGGAATGACTCCAGTGGTAGAAAGAATAATAGGTATCGTCTGGGTACTTTCCATTCTCCATTGTCTCCTGATTTGTATTTCTAGATCTCTGTACTTGGCGATCTTTTCGTTGTATTTAACACGTAAATTATTGGTGTTGGGTATCGCCACATCAATAAGTGTTGTTTGCTTAGTAATTTTATTAACTAGTATGAGATCGGGTCTATTATGGGCCACTGGTTGGTCTGTAAGCACAGTGCGGTCCCAGTATAACTTGTAGTTGTCATTTTCAAGCATTCTATCAGGGACGTATTGATAATAAGGAAGATGGTCGGTTTGGAGAAGTCCCAGTTTGTCAGCTAGTTCTTGGTGGATAATCTTTCCTACTGAGTCATGACGGTCTTTATAATCAGTACCGACAAATGCCTGGCAGCCACCGGTAAGATGTTGGATAGTTTCTTGGGCTTGGCATCCATATCGGCATTTGTCATTTTGGGCTTGAGGATCTTTAACAATATATTTCAGGTAATTTTTAGTTGGAATAACCTGATCCTGAATGGCAAGTAGGAAACCCTCAGTCTCGGGAAACATCTTTCCTGATGTCAACCAATAGTTCGACGCTGTATTGTCGACATATTCTTGGCTGATCTCATTAAGATGTCGCCCATGCAGAGGTTTACTCATCCAGGCGCGCATTTTGTCTTGCTTAGTCAGGTGGTTTATGCGCATTTCTTGTTCCCTCAGTTTAAGCGGCGTCGTATCATCTACTGCGCAAATTGCTCGATGTAAAGTAGATGTCTCAGCCTGTACCTGAAAATAAGTTCTTAAATTAGCAATTTGTTTATCCAATTGCTCACCTATATCCATAAGTCCTCTTCCCCCTTGATACCGCGGTAATGTTGTTCTCTCTACTGCACTACGTGGATGATGTTTTTGCGCCTTTGTGAGAAGTGTTCTTACTTTCCGCTGAAGACCCTCTATATCCGTTTTTGACCACTTTATAATACCAAATGAGTAGCTCAGCGCGGAACAGGCGTACGTATTTAATGCCTTAAACAAATTTTTACTGTTAAGATATGACCGATTTAGTTGTCTTACTCTTCGCACGAACTCCGAAGTTAGTTCGGTTTTCATTTGTTTATGGTCAATTTTCCGCGCTTGTTTTACTCCGAGATATTTGTACATATCATTTTCACCCATTGCCTCGATGTTTTGGCCATCTTGCATATCGAAACCTCCGGGCTGAACCTTTCCTCTGACTATGTTTAGTATACGGCACTTGTCTAGTCCAAAATTCATACTGATATCATTTGAGAAATTTTCTACAGTTTTTAGCATCTCATCTAGGTGGTTTCGAGTGGAAGCCATGATTATTATTATTATTATTATTATTCCAGATTTAGCCATACGGCTCACACTCCCTCTAAGGGGAAAATTCACTCATCCCAGATACCTACGGTATCAAAAGGATTGAGCTCTGGTGGGACTCTTTTCATGTTATCGAGTCCTAGGTGACTTGGTATGTCGGTGTATCTCCCAAAAATTTTCGTACGCATCTGGACGTCGAAAGTAACACAGCTTTCTGCATAATCTTATATAGATGTTCATTTAGACCCAGCTTTTTTATGTTTTCTAGGAGGCTCTTCGGGATGACTCCAGTGGTAGAAAGAATAATAGGTATCGTCTGGGTACTTTCCATTCTCCATTGTCTCCTGATTTGTATTTCTAGATCTCTGTACTTGGCGATCTTTTCGTTGTATTTAACACGTAAATTATTGGTGTTGGGTATCGCCACATCAATAAGTGTTGTTTGCTTAGTAATTTTATTAACTAGTATGAGATCGGGTCTATTATGGGCCACTGGTTGGTCTGTAAGCACAGTGCGGTCCCAGTATAACTTGTAATTGTCATTTTCAAGCATTCTATCAGGGACGTATTGATAATAAGGAAGATGGTCGGTTTGGAGAAGTCCCAGTTTGTCAGCTAGTTCTTGGTGGATAATCTTTCCTACTGAGTCATGGCGGTCTTTATAATCAGTACCGACAAATGCCTGGCAGCCACCGGTAAGATGTTGGATAGTTTCTTGGGCTTGGCATCCATATCGGCATTTGTCATTTTGGACTTGAGGATCATTAACAATATATTTCAGGTAATTTTTAGTTGGAATAACCTGATCCTGAATGGCAAGTAGGAAACCCTCAGTCTCGGGAAACATCTTTTTTATTATTATTATTTCCCAGATTTAGCCATACGGCTCTCACTCCCTCTAAGGGGAAAATTCACTCATCCCAGATACCTACGGTATCAAAAGGATTAAGCTCTGGTGGGACTCTTTCCGTGTTATCGAGCCCTAGGTGACTTGGTATGCTGGAGTATCTCCCAAAAATTTTCGTACACATCTGGATGTTGAGAGAAGTACAGCTTTCTGCATGGTCTTGTAGAGATGTTCATTCAGACCTAGCTTTCTTATGTTTTCTAGGAGGTTCTTCGGAATAACTCCAGTAGTAGAGAGAATAATAGGTATTGTCTGGGTACTTTCCATTCTCCACTGTCTTCGTATTTGAATTTCCAGATCCCTGTATTTGGCGATCTTTTCGTTTTGTTTAATACGAAGATTATTGTTGTTGGGTATCGCCACATCAATTAGTGTTGTTTGTCTCTTTAGTTTATTAACTAGTATTAGATCTGGTCTATTATGTGCCACTGTTTGGTCTGTGAGCACAGTGCGGTCCCAGTATAGCTTGTAGTTATCATTCTCAAGTATACTTTCAGGAACGTATTGATAATATGGGAGATGGTTTGTTTGGAGAAGTCCCAGTTTGATGGCTATCTCTTGATGAAGGATCTTTCCTACTGAGTCGTGCCGTTCCTTATATTCAGTTGCAGCAAATGCCTGGCAACCCCCGGTAATGTGTTGGATGGTTTCTTGAGCTTGACATCCATATCGGCATTTGTCATTTTGGACCTGAGGGTCTTTGACGATATATTTCAGGTAATTTTTTGTTGGTATAACCTGATCCTGAATGGCGAGTAATGAACCTTCTGTTTCAGGGAACAACTTTCCTGATGTCAGCCAATAGTTCGACGCTTTATTGTCGACGTGGTCTTGACTGACCTCATTAGGATGTCGCCCGTGAAGAGGTTTACCCATCCAGGTGCGCATTTTTTCGTCCTTAGTAAGATGGTTTATGCGCATTTCTGGTTCCCTCAGTTTGATCGGTGTTGTATCATCTACTGCACAAATCGCGCGATGTAGAGTAGATGTCTCAGCCTGCACCTGAAAATAAGTTCTTAAATTAGTAATGTGTTTTTCTAGTTGCTCACTTATATCCATAAGTCCTCGTCCTCCTAAATACCGCGGTAATGTCGTTCTTTCTACTGCACTTCGAGGATGGTGTTTTTGTGCCTTTGTGAGGTGTGTTCGTACTTTTCGCTGAAGATTTTCTATATCCGTTTTTGTCCACTTAACAATACCAAACGAGTAGCTAAGCGCGGAACATGCATAGGTGTTTAGTGCCTTAAACAAATTTTTACTATTAAGGTGTGAACGAAGCAGCTGTTTTACCCTTCGTATAAACTCAGTTGTTATCTCAGTTTTCATTTGCTTATGGTCAATCTTCCGCGCTTGCTTTATTCCGAGGTATTTATACATATCATTTTCACCCATAGCCTCGATGTTCTGGCCATTTTGCATATCGAATCCACCGGGCTGAACCTTTCCTTTAATTATATTTAAGACACGGCACTTATCAAGGCCGAAGTGCATACTAATGTCATTAGAGAAATTTTCCACTGTTTTCAGCATCTGATCCAGGTGGCATCGAGTAGAAGCCAATAGTTTTAAATCATCCATATACAATAGATGATTAAGCTTTGCCACAACAGTAGTGTTATTTTTGATGCTAAAACCTGTGTCAGTTGAGTTCAGTAGCTGGGATAGGGGGTTCATCGCTAGACAAAACCACAGTGGGCTCAACGAGTCTCCTTGAAATAGGCCCCGGTTGATTGCAATATTTTCAGTTTCGATATTGTTTTCACCAGGTATTTGGAGGTGAATTTTTGTCTTCCAATCTGACATTATATGTTTTAAAAAGGTCACTATGTTATCATCGACTTTATATATTTTTAATATATCTACAAGCCATTTATGCGGCACTGAATCAAACGCTTTCTTGTAGTCGATGAAAGCAGTAAAGAGATTCCTTTTTTTGGTATATGCTTGGTTAGAAATGACAGAGTCGATGATAAGTTGTTCTTTGCAGCCCATGGAACCCTTAGCGCACCCTTTCTGTTGGGGCTCTATGATATTGTTTAGAGCACAGTGTTGGTAGATACGCCGGGCTACACAGGATGTGAGCAATTTATACAGAGTTGGAAGACAAGTAATTGGGCGATATTTGGTTGGATCTTGGGTGTTATTTTGATCTTTTGGTATTAAATAAGTTGTTCCCTGGGTTAGGAAAGATGGTACTTCCTGAGGATTAGAAATACTGTGATTAATTAATGCTGATAAGCACTCATGAATACTCCAAAACTTCTTAAGCCAGAAGTTTTGAATGCCGTCTGGTCCAGGAGATTTCCAGTTATGAAGCTCTTTGATAATATTTGAAACTTCTTCAGTAGTAAAGGGTTCGTAGGGAGCAGTAACGTAGTGTTGGCAGTTGTGCGCCGTATCTTTAATCCATCCAGCATTGGTGTTAAGAGCAGCTGTTGTGGAAAGTTGATTTCCCCAAAACTCATGGATTTCTTCTTGGCTTGGGTACGATTTATTGGCACTTTCTGCAGTAGAATTGAGTTTCCGATAGAACGCCTTCTCGGCATTCTCAAAAAGCATATTGTCGGATTTTCGTTTATTACTAATTTTGTATCTCCTTAGTCGGCCTGAGTAAACGGAAAGTTTTTGTTTTAATGTATCCAGGCACTGTTGTGCTGTGTTGTTTGCTGGATTATATTGTGAGTGTCTTGCGGTGGTTATCATTATTTCTTCAGCTCTTCTGATTACTCTTCTACTTGTTGTCCCTCGAACATATTCCGTGATTTGACCAATATCCCTACGTAATGCTTCAATTTTAATAAGCAGCCGTTTTTCCCAAGGTGCAACTCTGTTATATGTCCTTTCGATATTAGTACTCCGTCGTGTTCTGATCTTAATGCCCATTACATTAGCAATTGCTGTTGCTGCACAGTAAATCAGCATATGCAAATATTCTAATGTATGAGCTTCCACGATATAATTGGGTAGGACTTCAGTGTTCATCAATTGTAACAGCGCACCTAGTTTCTTACAAGAGTTTATTTTTGGTAGCTGTGGTCTGCTAAGTGGATTTGTTCCATTAAACTCTTGTACGGCACGTGCCATTTCTCTTACCAGGCTATATATACCAGCTATTATTATTATTATCCAGATTTAGCCATACGGCTCACACTCCCTCTAAGGGGAAAATTCACTCATCCCAGATACCTACGGTATCAAAAGGATTGAGCTCTGGTGGGACTCTTTCCATGTTATCGAGTCCTAGGTGACTTGGTACATCGGTGTATCTCCCAAAAATTTTCGAACGCATCTGGACGTCGAAAGTAGCACAGCTTTCTGCATGATCTTATATAGATGTTCATTTAGACCCAGCTTTCTTATGTTTTCTAGAAGG
Organism: Diabrotica undecimpunctata; assembly: GCF_040954645.1. NCBI lineage: Eukaryota > Metazoa > Arthropoda > Insecta > Coleoptera > Chrysomelidae > Diabrotica > Diabrotica undecimpunctata. The sequence goes on along the minus strand of NC_092807.1, from coordinate 91,353,541 downwards.
TTCTTCGGGATGACTCCAGTGGTAGAAAGAATAATAGGTATCGTCTGGGTACTTTCCATTCTCCATTGTCTCCTTATTTGTATTTCCAGATCTCTGTACTTGGCGATCTTTTCGTTGTACTTAACACGCAGATTATTGTTGTTAGGTATCGCCACATCGATTAGTGTTGTTTGTCTTGTAAGTTTATTAACTAGCACGAGATCTGGTCTGTTATGTGCTACAGTTTGGTCTGTGAGCACAGTGCGGTCCCAGTATAGCTTGTAGTTGTCATTCTCAAGCATACTCTCAGGAACGTATTGATAATATGGGAGATGGTTTGTTTGTAGAAGTCCCAGTTTAAAAGCTATCTCTTGATGGAGGATCTTTCCTACTGAGTCATGCCGTTCCTTATAGTCAGTTGCAGCAAATGCCTGGCAGCCCCCGGTAAGATGTTGGATGGTTTCTTGGGCTTGACATCCATATCGGCATTTGTCGTTTTGGACCTGAGGGTCTTTGACGATATATTTCAGGTAATTTTTTGTTGGTATAACCTGATCCTGAATGGCCAGTAGTGAACCTTCTGTTTCAGGGAACATCTTTCCTGATGTCAGCCAATAGTTCGACGCTATATTGTCGACATGGTCTTGACTGACCTCATGGGGATGTCGCCCGTGCAGAGGTTTACCCATCCAGGTGCGCATTTTTTCGTCCTTAGTAAGATGGTTTATGCGCATTTCTGGTTCCCTCAGTTTGATCGGTGTTGTATCATCTACTGCGCAAATCGCGCGATGTAGAGTAGATGTCTCAGCCTGCACCTGAAAATAAGTTCTTAAATTAGTAATTTGTTTTTCTAGTTGCTCACTTATATCCATAAGTCCTCGTCCTCCCAAATACCGCGGTAATGTCGTTCTTTCTACTGCACTTCGAGGATGGTGTTTTTGTGCCTTTGTGAGGTGTGTTCGTACTTTCCGCTGAAGATTTTCTATATCGGTTTTTGTCCACTTAACAATACCAAATGAGTAGCTAAGCGCGGAACATGCGTAGGTGTTTAGTGCCTTAAACAAATTTTTACTGTTAAGATGTGAACGAAGCAGCTGTTTTACCCTTCGTATAAACTCAGTAGTTATCTCAGTTTTCATTTGCTTATGGTCAATCTTCCGAGCTTGCTTTATTCCGAGGTATTTATACATATCATTTTCACCCATGGCCTCGATGTTCTGGCCGTTTTGCATATCGAATCCGCCGGGCTGAACCTTTCCTTTGATTATATTTAAGACACGGCACTTGTCAAGACCGAAGTGCATACTAATATCATTAGAGAAATTTTCTACTGTTTTTAGCATCTGATCCAGGTGGCTTCGAGTGGAAGCTAGTAGTTTTAAATCATCCATATACAATAGATGATTAAGCTTTGCAACAACAGTGGTGTTATTTTTGATGCTAAAACCTGTGTTAGTTGAGTTCAGTATCTGGGATAGGGGGTTCATCGCTAGACAAAACCACAGTGGGCTCAACGAATCTCCTTGAAATAGGCCCCGGTTGATTGCAATATTTTCAGTTTCGATATTGTTTTCACCAGGTATTTTGAGGTGAATTTTTGTCTTCCAATCTGACATTATATGTTTTAAAAAGGTCACTATGTTATCATCGACTTTATATATTTTTAATATATCTATAAGCCATTCATGTGGCACTGAATCAAACGCTTTCTTGTAGTCGATGAAAGCAGTAAAGAGATTCCGTTTTTTGCTATATGCTTGGTTAGAAATGACAGAGTCGATGATAAGTTGTTCTTTGCAGCCCATGGAACCCTTAGCGCATCCTTTCTGTTGTGGCTCTATGATATTGTTTAGAGCACAGTGTTGGTTGATACGCCGGGCTACACAGGATGTGACCAATTTATACAGAGTTGGAAGACAAGTAATTGGGCGGTACTTGGTTGGATCTTGGGTGTTATTTTGATCTTTGGGAATTAAATAAGTTGTTCCCTGGGTTAGGAAAGATGGTATTTCCTGCGGATTAGAAATAGTGTTATTAATTACTGCTGATAGGCACTCATGAATACTCCAGAACTTTTTAAGCCAGAAGTTCTGAACGCCATCTGGTCCAGGAGATTTCCAGTTATGAAGCTCTTTGATAATATTTGAAACTTCTTCAGTGGTGAAGGGTTCGTAGGGAGCAGTAACGTAGTGTTGGCAGTTGTGCGCCGTATCTTCGATCCATCCAGCATTGGTGTTAAGAGCGGCTGGTGTGGAAAGTTGATTTCCCCAAAACTCATGGATTTCTTCTCGGCTTGGGTAAGATTTATTGGCACTTTCTGCAGTAGAATTGAGTTTCCGATAGAACGCCTTCTCGGCATTTTCAAAAAGCGTATTGTCACATTTTCGTTTGTTACTAATTTTGTATCTCCTTAGTCGGCCTGAGTAAACGGAAAGCTTTTGTTTTAATGTATCCAGGCACTGTTGTGCTGTGTTGTTTTCTGGATTATATTGTGAGTGTCTTGCGGTGGTTATCATTATTTCTTCAGCTCTTCTGATTACTTTTCTACTTGTTGTTCCTCGAACATATTCCGTGATTTGACCAATGTCCCTACGTAATGATTCAATTTTCGTTAGCAGCCGTTTTTCCCAAGGTGCAACTCTGTTATCTGCCCCTCCGATATTAGTACCCCGTCGTGTTCTGGTCTTATTATTATTATTATTATTATTATTATTATTATTATACAATGATAACGAGCCAAAACAGAGCTTATGTGGCCCAAATTACAAAATATTTGTATGTACTAAATTAAATAATATAATATAAATCAAATTTTCTCACAAAGTAAAAATACAAAATAATTTTCTAAAGAACTAGTACTTACAAAAAGCTCTTGCAGTAATAGCAAATTAAAAATATATACATATATTAAAAAGCGTACATAAGATTACAAAATTTATTTTAATGAAGAGAAATCATACCAAATATATCCTTACGATTTTAATATTTTTTAAAAGAAAAAAAAAATACAAACAATATAGTTAACATAAGACTAGGTACAATATTCTGTTCGTTTTCATCAAACTTGTTTTTGAAACTATTAAACAAGTAGCTTCTACTATATCATCACTTAAACTGTTTTATTTATTAAAAACTCGGTTAACTAAAAAGTTTTGCCTTACAGTGGTTTTAAAAGACTCCTTTTTCAATTTATAGTTATGACCTCTTAGTCTAGCATCTTCGTTGATATTAAAAAAGTTTGATGTTTCCCAAAAATCCCCCCTAAGAATTCTATAAGTAGATATGACATCATCTCTTTCTCGTCTATGAGTTAATGGAGACAACTTGAGCTTTCTTAATCGGGTTTCCTAGTTTAATCTTCCATAATCAAAAGGTAGCTGAGTAGCTCTTCGTTTTACTCCTTGTAAAAAATAATGTATCTTTGCAAATGAGGTGACCAAACTAACACTGCAAAGTCTAGGTGAGGTCTGACATAACATTTGTAGAATTTCAAAAACAAGTCTGCAGACATTCTATGAAAAGCTTTTGATATAAATTAAAAAGCAGAGTTCGCTTTACTGACTACTTTTGGTATTTGAGTAGACCAACTTAAGGTTTGGTTGACCGTAACACCAAAATCATTATCTTTCCGTACCGACTTCAGAGGAACTCCATCCCAAAAATATGTATATCGGAAATATGAATATCGGCATTAGAAGATGTAAATGACAAAAAGTCGGAAAACTTGAACTCTTATTGATAACTTAGAAATTAAATCAGTTAATTTATTGAACTTATCTTTGAATGTACAGCAACTAGTACAGACTATTTTTAGTGACTTCGATTTTGTCCTAGTTATTCTTATAACTTCTTGTGCTATAATATCTAGACATTGAATATGAATCGGTTAATTGCACGACATACAATTAAGGGTATTCTTATTGTTAACGATCGACAACTTACATTTCGACATTTGTTCATCTTTTATTGAGTTGTTGAAACTTGACTGGCCCAATATTTTATTGCTGCTAATTACTTCTCACATTCCGGTTCTATAAGCTACAGGTAAAAGTACGGCCAACCGCAGACAATAATTATTGATTTTTTTAACACGTTATTTAAACAGTAAGTAGTAAATAATTAAAAAACCACAATAAAAATATATAGGATAAACTCACCATTTAACTGTAATATGCGTTTGTTATCACTTACCACTTTTTAATATTTTAAATATAATTTTAAATGAAGAAACCACTCTTTTTATGTGAATTTTAAACGGCAATATAAACACCGACCAGATTTGATCTCCTATTTAAATCCTATCCTAATATTATTTAAAAACAAACTAAAAACCTACATACATGGTTATATCATTAGAACCGTAATTGAAAATCCTATAAAATGGTAAAGTGATATATACAAAGAGTTTAATAATACAGATTATAATTGATAACCATAATTGGCTATTATGCCTATAGTATTATTTCTGTGCAAAAATTGAAGTAGTACCAAAATAAGATAAACTTTTATAATCTGGGTTTTATAGGGCGGGAAGTAATTTAACAACTAAAAGCACCAAGTTTTGAATCTAACATAGAATCTAATCATATTCTTAAGTCCACGTCCACAAATTCGTTTGAAATATCTTCTATAATTATTACACCAGCATCCTGTTCAAACAATTCTAATATTGCACCCATTTTTAATGTTAATAAAGATTTTTCTATCTTACCAGAGTACGAGGGCAATCCAAATGAAAAAATTTGATTGATTATATTTCCATGCTTCTAAACCATTTCTGGGATCATACAAATTCCGAAAATTTTTAAAATGATATGCCTACACGAGAAAAAAATTAAAGGAAGAGCCAGAAAAATTATTTTTGTATACGGCTGTAAATACTGGTCGTCAATAAAATCAATTTTTGTCTAAAATTTTGCAAACATTAGTCAATCTTCGTCAAGCCCCAAACAAAAATCCTCATCAATTTCATGAAAAAGTCTTGAATCTTTTAAATACTAATTCAATACACATCGAATTGTACACATAACATGAGTAACAATCTTAAAAGTAGTAAAAAATAATTTTTCCAACAAGCTCTATCCATAGTTTTGGCAGGTCTAACAGAACCCCTAGGATCAACAATTCGATCCATGAGACCAAGGAATCTCGCTGTTGCTATCCGATATATCAAAAAAAAATAATATTAGATATCTCTTTTATTTTAAATACTTATTATGACATTACAAATAGTATAAGTAAGTATGGTACGTGAATATTACTTATTATAGATTTTAACATATTTTTTTATTAGTTTAAGCTAAAATGAATTACGAACGAGAACAAGCACGCCTTCAGGCCTTATGGGATGAAGTAGACAGTGACGAATATATTGACAAGAGTGATTCGGAAGTAAGTGAAAAAATAGACAGTGTTAGTGAAAATAGTGACTATCCTGATCAGCTTCAAGATGTGGACGTTCCAGATGTCACAGATAACTCACATGAAGATGGAAGTCCAAATGTAAGTGCCCACTTTTTAGGAAAAAATGGAAGTAAATGGCTGAATGCTGTACCAAACAAAAACGTTAGAACAAGATCTGAAAACCTTATGACATATCTACCTGGTGTTAAAATGTATGTTAAATCCGCCAGAACTCCTATCGAATGTGTTCAGTTATTTATATCTGAACAAATGATTGTTGACATTGTTACATGCACTAATGAAAGAATAAGAGAAAAGACTGAAAAATGGAAAGATTCAAATCACTTTGAAGAAACAAGTCCTTCAGAAATAAAAGCTGAACTTGGCCTCTTATACTTAGCCGGTGCATTTAGAAATAATTATCGTCGTCTGTGTGAGCTATGGAATGTAGATGGCACAGGTATGGACATATTTCGGTGTACAATGAGTCAAGGAAAATTCGAGTTTTTAATTTCATGCCTTCGGTTTGATCATAAAAAGAACAGGGCAGACAGATTAAAACTGGACAAATTGGCACATATTCTAGGAATTGTTGACTGATTCGTGGATAACTGCAGGAACGCCTATACACCGTCTCAATATGTAACAATCGACAAAAAATTGGAGGTGTTTCGTGGCCGCTGCAGTTTTAGACAATATATACCGAACAAACCAGCTAAGTACGGTATAAAAGTACACGCTTTGGTAGATGCATGTACATACTACCTTGTAAATATGGAGGTTGATGTTGTTCAGCAGCCAGATGGACCTTTTAGACGAAGCAATAGCCCTAAAGATATTGTAGACCGTCTAGTTGCCCCGATATCTGAAATAAAACGGAACGTGACGTTTGACAACTGGTATACTAGCTACGAACTCCTCGAAAACCTACGAAATAGTCACAAACTCAATGCGTTTGGAACAGTTAGAAAAAATAAGCCACACATACCTCCAGAATTTTTAAATGTACGCTATAGAGATTTGTATTCTACACTGTTTGGGTTTCAAGAAAATTGTACACTAATATCTTATCACTCAAAAAAGGAAAAAGTGACATTATTGATGTCATCTCTCCATCACGATAATTCGGTGGGTGATACGGAGAAGAAAGTTCCTGAGATAGTATTTTTTATAATTTTAGTAAGTGTGGTGTTGATGTCGTGGATGAAATGTCCACATCTTACAGTGTTTCCCGTCGGAGTCGCCGCTGGCCACTTACAATCTTTTTCTCCCTTCTCAATACCGCAGGAATTAATGCCCAAACAATTTACAGAGTGAACAATAATGACGAGAAAATTGCTATGAGAATTTTCCCAAAAGAGTTAGGAAAACAATTAATACAAGACAATCAACGGAATAGAGTAACAAATCCGAGGTTAACTCGAGAACTGCGTAGTTGTATAAAACATGTTTTGGGTGAACAGTCAGAGACAGTACCCAAGAGAAGAAGACCAAGTCAGCAGTCAAGATGTTCTAAGTGTCCTCGCGGTCGTGACAGAAAAACCAAATACGTATGCGAAGCTTGCGAGATTTACCTCTGTCTTCAGCATGCCCAAATCTATTGTAAGGACTGTACAGATTTTGAGTAATTATTCAAGTTCGTATTGTTTACTAATTTAGCCATCTTTCTTTTATTAATTATAAATAAAATCATTTTTTTTTGTCTTTAATTTAGTTGTGTTAATTTGGTTATTTTTCTTGGAATACAAATTTATTACAGGGTGCAATATAATTTATGTTTTATTAAGTATTATACATAAAATAATTTTTCTTTTGTCTTTAATTTAACTTAAACTCATATATGTTATTGGTTACATGTTGTGTATTACAAATTACAATAATAAATAATAAAAAATTAACGTAAAGATATTTTTTTGGAATTCTTTAACTTTTTCAGTTGCTGCGGTTTGTCACACCCCACGTGTCTGTTAGTGGAAAAAAAATTCACCTGTCAGATGCCAGGTTAATCACTTAGATATTGTTAAACTTAACTGAAATATACATAATCCTTTTATTTACATTTTATTTATTAACGATTTATTTATACTAATTACTATTTGATCAGGAGTTCATCTTCGATACGTGTTTACGGTTCGAAGGTTGGAACTAGATCAAACAAATAATTTCAATATTATTATTTAAGCATTAATGGTTTTATTTAATTTTTATGTATTGGTGATTACATTGCTTTAAAATAAATATACTTTAACTTCATAGCTTGATTTTTTAAATTCTATCAAAATAATAAGAAATATCAGATGATTCCATATAAGTTTGGGTGTGTGTACACATTTCTGAAACCAGAAAGATATTACGTGATCAAAACAAGGTATCTTTATGTAATAAAAATAAATAAATAAGCTAAAAATATAGAGGAAAAACAAATACTAACTCTACTAAACTTTTGTTTAAAAGTTTGAAAACAATAATGTAGCAAAATATCAGTGTCACATCATTTCATCTTTTTACGTCAACATTAGTAAAAGCACTTCCAAAAGAGTATTCACATTAACTTGAAGTAAATTCCTTGGAACATCTTGCTACACGCCATGTTTCTGTAATAAAGTTTTTTCTTTGGATCATATTACGGAATTTGCCGAATTAGTCGGACTGTTCAAGTCACGTTTCTTTTCAAGAGAAGGCGTCATGTTTACTTATTTGAAAACGTCTCAGAGGGTCGACACTCATCCTTTGGTATTCTAGGCACTGCAGGAAACATATTGAGGGTACACTTGTAAAACAAACACAAATGAATACTCGATTGGCAGAAAACCGGCTGAATTGAGTGGGTGCATTGATACAAATAGTATTCAGATTAGGTTTGACCCTTATAGTCATATAAAGAGCGTATAGAAAATCTGTCTTGAAAAAACTCCGACATTGCAGGATTTTTTTTTAAATAAAATTAAAAATCTGTGAAAAATTAAATAGAATTTTATACTGAAGATCTAGTATATTTTTCGTTATTAAATGAAAAGAAAAGAATAATATAAATTAAAAAAGTCAAACAATAAATGCAAAAAAAGCAAAAAGTTGTTATAATTAATCATCATCATCATTGGTGCTACAGCCCTATAAAAGAGCCTCGACCTTCCCAAGTCTATTACGCCAGTCAGTTCTATCCATTGCTAACTGTTGCCAGTTTGCTGCGCCTATTTATCTACCATCCTCATCTACACCATCCCTCCATCTGAGTTTTGGTCTACCCCTACTTCTACTTCCCACAGGTTGTGACATAAGGATTCTTCTAGGAGGGTTGTTCTGCTGTGATCTTGCCAGATATCCTGCCTATCTTAGTCTTCCTATTTTTATAAAGGATACTACGTCTTTACCACCAAATATATGTTTATATCTGTGATATATCTCGTAGTTGTACCTCCTTCTCCAAACACCATTTTTACAGATGCCACCAAATATTTTTTCAGGATCCTTCGTTCAAATATAAGCAGGAGATTTTCATCTGCCTTGGAAATGGTCCATGTCTTCGACCCATATGTCAACACTGGTTGTATAAGGGTTTTGTATATGGTTATTTTTGTTTTTTGGCTTAAGTTTCTGCTTCTCATATGTCTACTCAGTCCAAAATAGCATTTGTTTGCTAGGATTATTCTTCGCTTGATTTCTTCCGTCATGACGTTCTCCTTGGTGATCAGGGAGCCTAAGTATGTGAATTTGTCCACCACTTTAAAGGTAGAATTATCAATTGTGAATTGGTGGCCGATGTTTTTGGGTGTTGATGCCATTTATCTTAGTTTTATTTTCATTTACTTGCAGGCTTATATTTTTTGAGCCGTTTGACAAGGTGGTATACATTTCTTCTAGCTTGCGTGTTGTGCGGGCAACTAGATCAACATCATCTGCATATGCCAAAATTTGGGATGATTTATTAAAAATGTTTCCTCTGCTGTCTATTTGGGCATCCCTGACCGTCTTTTTCAAAGCTATGTTGAAAAGGAGACACGCCAGCGCATCTTCCTGTCGCAGCCGAACATGCGTTTTAAATGCCTGTGACTGTTCGCCCTGTATTTCAACTTTACGCATTGTAGCCTTAACTAATCTTATCAGTTTATTGGGGATGTGGAATTCATCCATGGCTTCATACAATTTATTTCTTAGGACACTATCATAGGCCGATTTAAAATCTACGAAAAGATGGTATGTGTCAATATTGAATTCATTGGTTTTTTCCAGTGTTTGCCTTAGCACAAAGATCTGGTCTGTTGTTGATCGACCAGGCCTAAAACCACTTTGATACTCGCCAAGAAGCTCCTCTGAATATTCACTCAGGCGACCATATAAAATACTCGAAAATATTTTGTATGCTGCATTAAGGAGGGTTAGGGAGGGTTATAACACAAATGAATACTCGATTGGCAGAAAACTGGCTGAATTGAGAAGGTGCATTGATACAAATAGTATTTAGATTAGGTTTGACCCTTATAGTCATATAAAGAGCGTATAGAAAATCTGTCTTGAAAAAACTCCGATATTGCAGGATTTTTTTTAAATAAAATTAAAAATCTGTGAAAAATTAAATAGAATTTTATACTGAAGATCTAGTATGTTTTTCGTTATTAAATGAAAAGAAAAGAATAAAATAAATTAAAAAAGTCAAACAATAAATGCAAAAAACGCAAAAAGTTGTAATAATTATTAGAACTAGAAATATTTAAGCAGAAGTCACAAGCATATCGGGATACGAAGTAGTAGGAAAGTTTAACATCCTAGGATTAATAATAACAAATAATTCAGGTAAAACAATGAACTATCTTTAAATAAAGTCACTCCAAGAACGCACCTCAAAAATTTTGACAAATAAAATTGACACCTCAAAAATATAATTTTGGTTTAATTTTAATTTAATTTAATTTGGCTTAAATTGTCATTAAAATGAGGCAGATAACATTATATAATTTTTTTATTACCAAACAACAATACAAAATAATTTGTTTAATTTGTATTTTGAGAACGAGTTATGAAAACTATTATTAGAGCCAAAAATATTGTTTTATTGTTCGATTTAAATGTCCCCATAGTAATATGATCTACACAAAATATATAAAATATATAAAGTGAGGGGCAAAATCATGGATTAAATTAATTTTTTGGAGAACAGGTTACTTTGGAGACAAATCCCGAAATAGTCGATTTTTGTTATTAAATCACGATATTTTGACATATACATAATATCATATTATTGCCTTTGTCCATCTGGACTGATGACTTAATCGATGATTTTTTTAAATAAGAATAGGGGTCATGTGCTAGCTCATTTAAAAAGTTACCTAACTCTCTATTTAGTGATATATATGTTTTCACAATTATTTGTAGAAACGTTTAAAAACATATTTAATTTTTTAATTAAATTTATTTACACAAAAAGAAGTGTGCATGTAATTTATTTAATACAAAATACAATTTATTGCTGTCGGAAAACACAACAAAATGTTTATTTGACTAACTAAAATTGCTTTTTAAATAAATTAAATGAACAAATTGCCACCCATCTGCCTCTTGACAGTATTTGAATAGACAGCAAAAAAAAATTCTTGAACATTGTGGTTCATTTCTGGAGTTTTATTACAAATTTCTAATCTAATTATTTTTTTAATCTTTTAAGTTTTGTGGTCGATCGATGTAAACTTTTGATTTTAAGTAACTTCATAGAAAATAATCAAGTGGTGTAAGATGTAGAGATCTTGATGGCTACTGTATTGGTTCTCGTTTACCAATCCATCTCCTTGAAAAATATCTGTTTAGAAAATCACAAAAAGGAAGTGTAAAGTGTTTTCATTTGTTAGAGTTGGTATAAGTATAATTTTCATATAATCTGTAAGGGTTGGTATAAGTTTATTTTGTAAAAAATCACGATATCTTCTCTCCATAAGAACCTCGTCGAAAAAAAAAAGATTTTTAATTCTCCTTCCGACTATATATTCATACGTTTACTTTTTGAGAGTGCCAAGCATATACCTAAGTCATTCAATGAGGATTCTTTTACACTAATATCTGCAGTATTGTCAATTCACTGGTCCATGAAAATTAAAGGCTGCTCTATCAGAAAAAAAAAAAGATTTTATTAATTAAGCGAGGATTTTAATATTATAAATATTGCATTACTTCGCAAAACTAAATTCGGAGATTTACTGAACATTATGAATTTAATGCGGATGATATTTCTCTTTTTTATTACACGTAAAACAGACCTTTTCGAAATTTTTCTATTAACTGCAATTTACTTTGAAGGTATTTTAGAATGCTCTGCCACACTTAAGAATACATGATAAGTTTATATTAATATTTATTAATAGACGACCATATTTGCAATATGTTTTACTAATAATGGATTATGTAAAAGACATGTATGGATATTTTATATTAAATAAACTACATACTTCTTGTTGTATTCTGGTTTTTTCTCCATATACTGCCTATTTTTTAATGTCCCTCCACTAAGTTGTCGTTCCATAGTTTTTGTGGTATTTCTGCTGATTGTCTTCCTATTGCGGAACCCTATATTTCGTCTTTACTACTCTATTTGTTGTTATTCGGCTTATATCATAGCTCTGTCCCATAGTGTTTTACCATCAATTATTCTAAGTATTTTCCTCTCTGCTGTTTCTAACATACTTTTTGTTCTCTCTGTCAGGTCGTGTTTCTGCCTTGTATGTCATTATTGGTCTGATTACTGTTTCATAAATTCTTAAGAAATCTTCCTGTCTTATCCATTACCAGCTTTAATAGGGTCAGTTAGTTATTCTTCTACCTTTACTTTTATTGTGTTGTTTCGGTAGATATTTTCGATGGTTTTAATCGTTTTGGTCAAATGCCTTCTTTAGATCCACAAAACATAGATATGTCAGTTTATTGTATTCTAATAATTTTTCTTCTTTCACTTGCCTCATTATCAATATAGCATTGGTGCATGATCTTTCCGATTTAAAATTCTGTTGATCTTCTGCTAGTGATATAATTTTATTCAGTTTATTTGCTATCACCTTGGTAGTTAAGTTTAAGTTGGGTTAAATAAATTAATTTCTCTGTAATTTTTCGGGTTCGATTCGCCTCCCTTTTGGAAAAGAAGTATTAGGATGCTTGATCTGTATTCTTGAGAAATTCTGTTTTGTTCTATTATTTTTTAATTAGTTTTAATAGTTCTTTGATTAGATCTTGTCATTTGTACCTTAGGAGATCGATCGGCTTTTTTTCCTCCTGGTGATTTTTTTTATTTTTCTTAAAGCTTCCTTTACCTCTTTCTCATCAATATCTCTATCTTTGTTTTTTTCATCTCTGGCATTAGTAGTTCATTATCGTCACATTTAGCAAATAGCGATCGAAGGTAGTGTTCCCATGCTTTTCGGTTAAATGACTGTATTTTGTTTTATTAGTTGATATATCTCTTTTCTTTGTTCGATTTTTTCGATTATTCCTTATATTTATTTTAGTGTCCTATCTGTATGTAAAAGTTGTGTTCTATCTGTTTTAAGAAGCTCTGCCAGTGCTCCCTTTTTATATGTCTAACTAAAGTATTTGTTTTATTTCTTATTCGTTATAGTGGTTGTGTGCCTGTTCTGTTTGTTGTGTTGTGTATTGTAGAAATGCTTTCTTCTTTTCTTTATATTTTATCTTGACTTGCTTTCTAAACTATTTGGGTTTTCTTTTTTGATATGTTAGTGTTCGTTGCCTACCTCGATGTTATCGTTTTCTAATATGTCATTCAATATGCAATGCAATAAACTAGTCCTTATAATTAAATGCAAAGAATTGACTAAAATTTGACCTCAGCCAATTCAATTTTTAAAAACTATGCTTTTGTTAGAGTGCTAAGTTCTTATTATTTATGTACCTTTTATGGAAATTTATTTTTGATGATTTATAATAGTAGAAAGCAAGCAGTTCTAAATATTTATTCCTATACTCGTTCAAATATTTTGTAAGTAGACAAAATTAGATTGCTGACTACGAAAATCAAATTAAAAAATAGAATTAGATAGAAACTCGTAATACAACTCCAGAAATAATCCACAATCTTCAAAAATATTGTCTTTATCGTTGAATATTTTTCATACTTTTATAAATGCTTTATAAAGTTCAAATTGTGCCATTTTTATTGCTAGATTCTATCGCACTTTGTTCTGACTCAGAATCCCCTTCACGTTCCTGCATGGCCACCACCTTATAAATGCCACTTTATCGATGTCATGTCGTCTATGGCATTTTCTTTATTGTACGAATTACTATCTATAATCATAGTTCTAAGTGCTTCGACATATACTGGATTATAGAAGTTAAAATTATTTTCCCTAGTAGCCCTATTGCCTAAAAAAGAACAACAATCCATGATCAGTCAGGTTTATGTAGTACAAGGTTGTTATTTTCAAAACATGTTTTTGTAATCATTCTAAAAATTACTAGCATATTTTATAATATACTCGTAATAATACCGTTTGAAATAATATAAAAACTTACATAAAAGGCTGTGCGTATGTACCACATTATACGATAGAGGTTATAACTACTCGAATACACTGACCTCAATCGACAAAATTTGGTAACAGATAAGCGTTACTAAAACAAACAAATAAATAAAATCAAAGGATGAAAAAAGGAAGGATTTTTAAAATGTGTAAAAGATTTTAATTCCTAGCTAAGCGCTTTTGGCTTACAAAGTCATCTTCGGAGCTATGGTCAAATATTAAGTATTCTACCAGGGGAGAGATCAAAAGATTCAGCTACACAAATGGGTTTATTAATAAACACAAAATGAAGTCTATAAAACTAAGCACGCAACCACAAATCCTACGACCACTTGTTATAGAAAACGACGGCATTGAAGCAGTGAACGAATTTGTATACCTGGGAACGCTCCTTAACACTGAATATTCGCATGGTCAACAGATGCTATTTTGGGCTCAATCTCCTCCTTAAATCCGCAATTATATTGTAATACAAAAATAAAACTCTACAAAACAAAAGTACCAAGGCATCCTATGGAGCAATGAGTGGCAATGAAGTGTGGAAACGATACAACTTCGAAGTTAATAGAATAACTCAGGAACCAGATATCGTAAAATATATAATAATAGGACGTCTGAGATGGACAGAACAACAAAGTTCCTTGATAACATCTATGAAGACATAAAAATATGGGAATATGTGCTTGGCAAAGGAAGTCGATGAAAAGGGACGACTGGAGAGAAATTCTTGAAGAGGCTAGGACACACCCAGGGTTGTAAAGCCTGAATGATGATGACTAGGAGAGATTATGTAGCAGAAAAATGTTGGTTAAATTTTTTATTTTTTCTCTTTTTTCTTTTTTTCTTTTTTCAATGAAAAAAAAAAACACAAAGAACTGTACAGTACATTCCATTAAAAATACATTAAAAATTTTGTTTATGGTACCGGTGGCGGTGTTAGAGTCCTACCATTTTTACTGGAGTTTAAGCAGCAGAGAGAGTCTATCTGCTGCTTTTTTTTCCATCTTTTGATTTTTATGTGTGTGTGAAGTGTGTATAAAAACATATCAGTCTTGTTACTTAAATAGATAAAAGCATAAGCACACACTTACTTAACTTTACAAGGGTGGGACTTTAAGTGTCTCTATGCAACTTATGTATTCGTCTTCGACATCGGAAGATTAACAATAAAAATCAAAGTATTTTATGATTTCTCGCCTATTCTCAAAACAGTTAATTTATTCCATAATTTTGCCTCTCATTCTATATTATACTATATTTTATCCACCTTTTACACTCAAGTGTGAACTAGGTATAATCTACGCAAAATGGATATGCTCAAATATTGAGCATATCTATTTTGCGCATATTCAATCTAATCATAGAATCCTCAAACCGCTGTTAAATGTACTTACTCGAACGTTAATTTCAAACGCAAATGTACAATTTTTCATTTAAAAGTGGTTACAAACCTGCTCAAAACATTCCATCGGCAAGATATTTATGAACTAATGTTATAATCAGACTTATCTCGTAGTGGTAATGGTGACTAATTTTGAATTACTCAAAACAGCTTACAGCTTTTTAACTAAGTCCCATTGAAATGCCTATTAGTAAGGAAAATATCCACCGTCCAAGTGCCATTAGAAGCCCCTCTAAATCTCAATGGATTTATTTCCAGTCTAGTTTCTTTATAAAAAAACAATCAATGAACCGTGGCTAATAAAAAATATATGACTTGGAAGAATTACATGTGTATAAATCATCTGGTTTCTTGCTCATGAAATTCAAAAATGAACCGAATTGAGGAAGTGAAGACAGTAACGGAGGCATCGGGTATTAAAAAGAAGATTCGATGGGCAATAATTCGTGAATAATAAATTATATTAAGTCAAATTAATTTTTATAATATCTTGAAACTGATCACTTATTGTACAGTGTGTTATATATATATATATATATATATATATATATATATATATATATATATATATATATATATATATATATATATATATATATATATATAAAGTAGTTAGGTATTATTGACTGACACGTTATGTAAAATAAAGTTTTATTTTGAGGTATATATATATATATATATATATATATATATATATATATATATATATATATATATATATATATATATACATAAAGCGAAAAAGCGATAAACGCTTGTAATCAACGCTGATCAGTTAGACTACAAACACAACTATTTGGGTATGCAGCGGAAGATAGGACAAAGAAATACTCTTTTTAGTCTACCAAGCTTTCGCAAATCTTTATTTGCATCATCAGGGTGCTACAATAAACAAAATTAGTACAAACATGTCAAAATCCTATTCACGGAGAGCAATTATTTAAAAATGTTGTTTCTCGAGATCGTCATCGAAGCAGTTAACGAATTTGTATACCTGGGAACGCTCGTCAATTCTGAAAATGACACTACCGCAGAGATAAACCGCAGAATATGTACGGCTAATAGATGCTATTTTGGGCTTAATCTCCTTTTTAAATCTGCAGTTATATCAAGAAATACAAAAGTAAAACTCTACAAAACAATAATACGCCCAGTCCTAACATATGGTTCAGAAACCTGGACTTTAACAAAAAGCAATGAAAGCATGTTAGGATGTTTCGAAAGAAAAATACTAAGGCGCATCTATGGAGCGGTCTATGAAAACGGTGTCTGGAGAAGACGATACAACTTCGAACTCTATAGGATATACCAGGAACCAGATATCGTAAAACACATAAAGATAGGATGTCTGAGGTGGGTAGGCCGTGTAATGCGGATGGAGCAAACCGACCCAGCTAGAAAAACGCTCCTTGATAGACCTATTGGTCAAAGAAGAAGAGGAAGACCCAGAACAAGATTCCTAGATAACATCGATGAAGACATGAGAAATATGGAAATACGTGCTTGGCGGAGAAAGGCGATGGATAGGGACGACTGGAGAAAAATTCTTGGGGAGGCTAGGACCCACACAGGGTTGTAAAGCCAAAATGATGATGATATTTCTCGAGATGGCTTTCATTGTTCAAGAAAAAGAATCCAATAATAAAAAGACAGATACCAACAATTTAAGCAACTTATACTCATTATTGTTTACTTTGGACAACCACCAACCTACCAATAAAGGCAATCGTCAGCAATATAAGTTTTATATATATGAGATATATAATATCTCTTCTACTTCAAAATAAGTGTTTTTGCCTCTTATTTTTCAGAAAATTCAGCGTCTATTAGGTATACTATTACTACCCTATATATATATATATATATATATATATATATATATATATATATATATATATATATATATATATATATATACAGGGTGGTCCTTAAGTAATTGTACAAACAGAAACCGTAGATTTTGCACTTTAAAATATTACGATTTAAGCCAACTTGCTTTAATAAAATGTTGATATTGAGAAAGATACAGGGTGTTAAAGTGGAAATTTAAAATTTTATTTATCGCTATAACTTTTACGTTTGTAAATATTTTTGGACAAAAATTTACAGTTGGATGCTTTTGAGTAGGATAAATTATAATTTTATACTTACTTTAATGCAACTAATAGAGGGCGCCACATATGCCACATGTGTGGCATAAATTTGCGCCTAACTTTTTTGCCCTTTAAGTTAGTTCTATTTGTGTTAAAAAATATTAAAGATACATCATTTTTACAAAGAAAAGGTATACTTGTTAGTAACCTGAAAATTCAACCATTTTCGAGATAAATGCATTTTATAAGTCAGCTGCACAATAATTCTTAGTTTGTTAATTGTGCGGTAAAGCACTGAAAACCTGTAGATAAGCATAATTCATAGTTTATTCTTATTAAAACAACTCAAAGATGATAATTTAACATCACAAAATGCTTTGTTATGGGTTATAAATGTCTTATTGGAGAGAAGATATGTCAACTTCTTCTTTAGGTGCCGTGTCCGTATTCAAACGTTTGCCGTTATCATGTTTACAATTTCCCTTTGCTATTGCTTCTTAAGTTTCTATAATGGCGTTGTATTACGTTTTCTCTATTGTAAAATGCTAAAAACCCAAAATTCTAGAGAGAAGGCAGTTAGAACATAATTAAACGCAACTTTTTTGAACGTTGGATTGGTCGTGGTAGTCATATTCTTTGGCAATGTGGTGAGATATTAATATAATTATTTAATTCATAAAAAATCCGAAAAGAATACTTATTGTTCATTACGTAAATTGTTTACCTATTTTTATTAGGACAAACAGAAACTAGAGCACAGGTATTGAATAACACATATGTGTCCTGTTTCATAATACTTTTGCCACAAATCTAACCCGAAAGACTCAGCATTTTTACAAAAACATCATCGTTGTCCTAATAACCAATATTATCATAAATATAGTAAACACACAGGCAATTTAATTCAGCATAATATTAGTTCGTTAGTAAATCATAATAGTTAATTTGTTCGAGATGTAATTATAGTTACTCGTAAGCTGTAACGTAATCATATAAATAAGTAATGTCATCGATAGATTATTCCGTGTGTGTGTGTATATAAGTAACTAATGAACGAGATACATCACAGTTTAATGCATTATTTAACTTCTGCGACAAATAAGATGTAGTTCCATAATATACCATAACACTTGGATATGTATCCAAAATAATATATTCATCCATTATACATTATAGCCACCACGTAGCCTCGAATTTAATCCGCTTGATTTTGGTGTATGGGGCGCATTATAACAACGTGTCTATAAGAATCCCATAAACATTTGCAACCAATTATGGAAAGAAATAAATACTGCAGCAGTTTCTTTAGAAGCAATGATGCTATTTAATATGAGACGATCTTTTATGGAATATATTGACAAATGAATTAAAGAAAATGGTGGACATATCGAACACTTACTTTGACAAAAAGTTATGTTATATAGTTTAACTATTTCTTAATTTATTTTGTAAACAAAATGTTTTGATTATGACTTTAATTTAACATAAAACGTAAAATGTGTGACGTAAAATCTTATTATTCTGTTATTTTGTCAAATCCTATTACTAATTATCCTGTTGATATATTTATTTTATTTAATATTTCGTTTACTATTAACTTTAGTTAAAGGTAGTTTATACCAAAATTCAGACGTGTTAATGTTTTTCTCTATTTTTTCTTCGTTGCCTGGAGTAATTGCCTTAGATCAGAATTATACAGCTGATTTTTAAAATGCGATTATCTCGAAAACTGTTGAGTTTTGAAGTTGTTAACAAGTATACCTTTTTTTTGTTAAAATAATGTATCTTTAATATTTTGTATCCCAAATACAGGTAACTTAAAGAGCAAAAAAGTTTGTTGCAAATTTATACTACATATGTGGCATAAGTGGCGCCCTCTATCAGTAACATCAAAGTGTGCATCAAATTATAATTTCTAATATTTAAAAGTACCCAGCTGTAAATTTTTATATATAAATGTTCACAAACATGAACGTTATAGCGAAAAATAAAATTTTAATTTTGCACTTTAACACCCTGTATCTTTCTTAATATCAATATTTTATTAAAGTAATTTGGCTTAAATCGTAATATTTTAAAGTGTCGAATCTACTGTTTCTTTTTGTACAATTACTTAAGGACCACCCTGTATATATATATATATATATATATATATATATATATATATATATATATATATATATATATATATATATATATATATATATATATATATATATATATATATATATATATATATATATATATATATATATATCGAGAAAAGGAGTACGACCGTCAATCCAATATAAACTAAGGTACACTCGAAGAGTGGTGGGTTTTTCGGTCAAAGTGGAGAAATAAAAGACAAAGACGATGGCTACTTCATCTATTTATTGAAGACGTTTCGCTTTCTGCTCAGAAAGCATCATCAGTTCATCTAAAAAGAACAATATGAAACCAAACATCCATAGAGAAGTTATAACCAAAGTGTGTTACCTTACAAAGACATGTAGCAGTCAGTGATGTTAAAAATATGAAAAAGCTTACAAAGCTGGACATTCAGAGTTAACGTTGTATATAACAATTAATTGAAACTAGGTAAAGTTTGCAATTTGACAAAATTAGCACAGCAAAAGAACATGTGATAAAAATACATGTATATATAAAAAAAATTTTAAAAAAACTTAGTAAAAAACATTAAGGTTTATTTTAAAGTGTAAAGAACTAGAAAGATCATTAGATTGCACTTCCAACAAATTTATTTAAAAAATTATATTTTAATTTTAACTTTAGGTAACATTATAAGTTATTAAAGATTAATAGTAATAAAGATAAAAATGAAGTTACCAGTCTTTAGCTTACTGAGGCTCGTTGGTAAATGAATTTAAAGGTTTGACACCCACGCACAACAACGTGAGTAGAAATGGCCTTGAAGTCACAATGACATAAACAGCAAGGCAAGCTACCAACCTCTATGTATTAAGGCGGTTTATTCAAAGAATGTGATAAATTTGGTTGACAACTTGTCGTTAAAAAACCAAGCAGTGAAAGGAAAAGGTGGTTAAGATCACCATTTAACCCTACAGTGATTGATCTGTCAACAAAGAACAAAGCAAGAGGAGTCAATCCAATATATCATATATTATAATATTATGACGTCACTAGTTAGCCAGCTAACAGGTGAAGATTAATAAAAATTTCCACAGTCCAAAGGTTCAAACATTAAGGACCGTAATGAAAAGGATTCTATGAATCAGATTCAATTTAAAATTATATCAAACAAGTTCATCAAAAAGAACAATTACTTAATTATGTAAAAGTGATATTGACAAATATTAATAAAAAGTAAGTTGATAAATCTTAATTAAAGAAGGAATAATTTATTTATATTTTATTTTTATTTTTATTTAAATTTATTATAAGAAAATGTGATAAAGAAAACCCCAAAATGGGACAAAATTTAAGTAAACAACATATCAAGCCTAATTCTGTAAAATTAATGCATGATAAATTTGGCTCAAATTACTAATGTCCGTTCTCTTATTAAGAGTATTAGGATGTTTTAATATTGCACACATTTCTAAAAACTGTCTTTTAACAAGATTGCGTTCAGTGCCAAGAATTTTAACTTCATTAAAGTTTACTTCATGCTTAGTGTTAATGGCATGTTGGGCAAGAGCACAAGTATGCTTAGATAAATTGATATCACTGCGGTGTGTCGTAAGACGCCCTCTCAGTGATCTCCCAGTCTGACCGATGTAACATGAGTCACACTCAGCACAAGGTATATGATATATTACATTCACTTGTTCCAGAAGGGACAGAGGTGTTTTAGTTTTAGAGAACAAATTCCTGACAGCCTTAGCATTCTTAATAGCAATTTTAACAGGTACGTTATTATGTTTGTACAGTTTAACGAGTTTCTCAGTAACTTGAGGAAAACAAGGTAAAGAGGAGTAATGGGTAGTTGGATTCCCAAGTACAGTATTAGGCAGAACAGTGTTATTAATTGAATTATTTGATATCATTCTAAGTTGGTCACCATTGGGTATATCATTTAAAGAAGAACCATAGCTTTGAGCGAAAAGGTATTTATTAATAAGGGAGGATGGATAGGAATTCTCAATCAGAATATTTTTAAGTAATTGAAAGGATTCCCTTCGATTAATCGGATGTATCAGTCTATTTAGCCTGCAGCTTAAAGCTTTAATAATAATAATTAAAGCTTTAAGCTGCAGGCTAAATAGACTGATACATCCGATTAATCGAAGGCAATCCTTTCAATTACTTAAAAATATTCTGATTGAGAATTCCTATCCATCCTCCCTTATTAATAAATACCTTTTCGCTCAAAGCTATGGTTCTTCTTTAAATGATATACCCAATGGTGACCAACTTAGAATGATATCAAATAATTCAATTAATAACACTGTTCTGCCTAATACTGTACTTGGGAATCCAACTACCCATTACTCCTCTTTACCTTATTTTCCTCAAGTTACTGAGAAACTCGTTAAACTGTACAAACATAATAACGTACCTGTTAAAATTGCTATTAAGAATGCTAAGACTGTCAGGAATTTGTTCTCTAAAACTAAAACACCTCTGTCCCTTCTGGAACAAGTGAATGTAATATATCATATACCTTGTGCTGAGTGTGACTCATGTTACATCGGTCAGACTGGGAGATCACTGAGAGGGCGTCTTACGACACACCGCAGTGATATCAATTTATCTAAGCATTGTAGCAAAATACTGGGGTGTGTAGGAGGAGAGAGGTATAAGAAGAGTGGTCTATATATAGGGGATAAAATAGATAACAATTAAGTAAAGAAGTATGAAAGAAAAAAAAATATTGAACGGAATGTGGCTAGGCTAGCAATGTAGGCAGGAGAATGACCACTAGAAACTCAAGGATGGATACGGCCAATTTGCATGCCTTTTAAAGACAGTAAATCAGGAAAATATGTATGATGGATAGAAAAGAAGATATGAAAAATGAATATATATAATGAAAATTAACAAAGAAAACAAATTGAGGGCGCCAGAAGAGGGATACTACTCTAAAAAGAGTAACGGTCACTCTTCCAGGTATCGTATACTGCTAAAATTAATTAAAGTTGATCTAATAAACAAAAATGCTGTAAATGTAAAAAGGTAAGGAAATATTAATAAAAAAAATTATATGCAAAACAAATTCAAGTTTATTAAATATAACTTCTTAGATTCTGACAATCTCTAAGTTACCAAAAAGTATATGAAAATTTCACAATATAATATTTTAAAAAAAAGAAATGTTGAAAACAACTATAATAAAAAGTTGAAAACTACACAGAATAACTTTGATATAGAGTATACAACCTACATCTAGGTTAAAAAACAACCTTAAACAAAATAATGCTAACGTTGGAAGAACGTATAGCCAAGTAAATATATCAAACTTACCTACAATATGACCAACAATATTGTTAAACAACTCTAAATGCACATACAAACAAAATAATATATATAAATGGGAACAAGCCAAGTTAAACAATTGAAACGGTATATTATCCTGAAGGGATAATAACCGGAGTTAATAACGCAAGATGAAATATAAAAAATTAGTTAAATAAACAAATAATGAAATAATTAAAGTTAATAATGAAATAAATGGTTAATACAAAAAAACAATGGAAGATAATCTCTGGGTAGAATTTGAGCTCAAACTTACCGATACCTTACACCAAGGGGAGTTATATTAATTAATATATATATATATATATGTTATAAAAAAAAAACTAGAACTGGTGAAACAAGATATATATATATATATATAGTTCTGAATCAAAAACCAACTGTCCTCCTACAGCTGTCTGGAAGGATACTCCCGAATGGTTTCGGTGTCCCAGCGAAGTCCTCCTTGAGGTCCGAAATTAGCACGGAGCTGGTTCTAATTGACTTAGTTCGATGATGACTGTCCTGCCCTACTTCTAGGTGCAGGCTGGAGAAAAAATGAGGGTGGAGTAGACAATACTCCCTGGCTTGTCCCAAATGACCCTGATTCTTATTAGAGTCGAAGTGGTACTCTCCCTCGGATGTTGTGAGGGAAATTTATAATTCCATGGTAGGTGGCTGAAAACAATTCCCCGTTACTTCTAATCTCAACATTGATAAAAAAGGAATCAAAGAAGAAGTGAGGAAAGTTTCTTTCAGCATAAGAAACCGGAGCAAAAAGATAATTATAGTAGATAAAAAAACCCATCCAATCGGATGTAGCGTGACCTTGCTTCACATAGAGTAAAAATATAATGGCCTTGGACAAAATACTATATTAAAATATGAAATAATGAATCTGAATAATAGGATATAGATAAAATACTCTAATGTTTATAATATAAAAAAAAATTATTATTTACCAGATAGCTAATCAATTCCGTGCTAGAAATCTCACTTCACCTCCCGAGTTTGCGAAAACACCGTCAATTAAATCGTTATGGTATACTTAGAATATTTAACTTCTTGAAGTGAAGGAAATTCTATGCATTAATTGGATTTTCTTTCGCTAACTGCCACTTGTACCACTCCAAACTCTCGATCAAAAGTGAATTTTAATTCACAGTTAATTAACCAAGAAGAGCCAATTTCCACTTCCCCTAGTCTCCTGTCATTTCTCTTGTCCGCAATGGTACCAAATTAGATCAGAGTGACAACTTAAATTATTAAAAATATACACTTAATGGGCAAATGAACACTTAAAGTTAGGCAGCCCATACTACATCTCTGAAATTATTTTCATCAATACAGTATAAGTAACGACTGTTACATTCCCCTACTAGTCGGGAAAAAAAAATTTTAATCAAAATTTTTTTCCATAAAATTAAAGTATCAATAACTAAGTGTACTGGCCTAACATTCCACG
The DNA here is from genome assembly GCF_040954645.1 of Diabrotica undecimpunctata. Lineage (NCBI taxonomy): Eukaryota > Metazoa > Arthropoda > Insecta > Coleoptera > Chrysomelidae > Diabrotica > Diabrotica undecimpunctata. Next base: position 91,329,265 of record NC_092807.1, on the reverse strand, counting down.
TTGATCCGTAAGTTTACACAAAAAAAAATAACCACGAACTAAAGATCACGGAAAAAAAAGAATGGTCATGGCGCCAGACACCACAAACTCAGATGACTCAAAGTCGAATCAAAATCTCAATCGACAATATGCTTAAAAGCCAAATATTATAAAAACTAAATATACCAACTAAATTCGTGCTGACAAATAAATGTCGAATTGGGCACTAAATCCAAAATTGAACTATCCATGGACATCAGATCTATAAGACTAAGTATATCCAAGGACGAACAACCAGGCAAATGTATGAGCCAATTCAAACAATATCTCACCCGGAGATATACTAAACTAAGATCAAAGAAATCATAAACTAAATAGGTTAAGAACTGAACACTTAATCCAAAATTGAACTAACAGTGGACACCAGATTCATAGTAATATATCCAGAGAAGAACAATCAGGAAGATTTATGGAGCAATTCTCACCAAACCAAATAACACAAATAGTAATCTAAATCGTAAACATACCAAAGTATATCAAAGACGTAATAACCAAAATAAATGTGAAATAGGACGCTTAATCCAAAGTCAGACCATCAATGGACACCAGATTCATAAAAGCATATCCAAAGAAGAACGACCAGGAAGATTTAGGAACCCATTCACACCAATACTAAATCTCAAAACTAAATGAGGTCTACGTACACCCACATATGGTGATACGAACCTACATAACCAAATAAACCAAATAAGTGAGGAATCAGACACTGAATCCAAAATCGGACTATCGATGGACACCAGATTTATAAATAGAGCATATCCAAAGAAGAACGATCAGGAAAGGACCAATTCTCACTAATGCTAATAACTAAATTAGCTCTTACCCTCATCCGGTAATATGGGCCAATACCAACTAAGTAATTACAATAAAGCGAAATTTCCTAAAGTGTGAAGCAGAATCGTCACACTTATTCAGACTAAGTAATGTAATATGTAACTGAACTAAACCAAAGATAAAGATAAATACCTAAAGTCTAAAATCTAAAATGGACTAAAGGAATTCAGAGGCTAAATAAATTTTGAGTGTGCTGGTATTCGCTAACTATAGCATGTGGCTACAACAGATGTATGAGAATAACCAGACACCGATAAAATTCCAATAGAAATCCTAAGAAAATATAAGTGGTGGACTTTTCCTATAATACCATTACTAACGATAGAAAAAAAAAATATGTCGAGAACAAGCAACCAATTTTGAACAAAACTGTAGATTTATAACAAGTTCTCGCAGCATGGAATTATCCGGGAATAGTCCTAAATCTAAACAGCAATTTATGCCTAAGGAAAGAAGTAGGATTACACAAAGAGAACAACTCATTTGTCTAAACTCTTAAATAATGAAAATGACTAACTTGACATGTGTAGGGATAGTTGAAGAAAAAAACATAACCTGAAGTAAGATAACTAATATGAACTAATTAAACTTCCCTATCAAGTTGTGAAAAGGTAACTGGAATATTTGGACAATCACACAAGAATGGTTAGGACATGTCGCGAGCATTTCCTGACCAGAAATATTATGAGGCATAAAGATCTGCCTACTCTGCAATAAACACATATAGTACGAACCTAATTGAGCAGCAGTGATCAGTTGCTGAGCAACAATCTCGAACCCACGTATTCACTAAAGCTGAGTATTGACAGATTCATTGACAGAAAATTCAGAAGAATAAATAAGAAGAAATAAGAAGGACACCGGTCATCCTTACCTACTTCAAAATTCCAAACTAATTCCAGAACCATCCTGTATATGGAATCAGGACATAAATTATTGTAGAGTATTTAAGATTTTCATGACAAGTGAGAATAAAGCAGACCAAATATAAAAAAAAATCACATCTTTCCAAATTGGCAAATATTGAACAAATATATCAAAACAAATACTAAGGAATCTAATATCAAAAATATAACACACAATATATGATCCAGTAGTGTAACAACATAGTTCCATAGTTCCTTATCAGTAATAGGATTAACTATAAGTATAAATCTAAATATGTAAATATATACTAAACAACCCTCGTATCATAAGAGGTTATAAGGAGTAATTCTCCTGGGAAGATTAGTACTTAAGAATATTAATTCATTATGAAGTGCATCATTTATAATATAAAAAAATGTAAGCCGTACATACTAATTATCTAATAAGTTATAGAAGTCACTAACCAATGCCAAAAGATACAAAAATAGCGGTGTACCTACGTTATCTGGTGATTAAGAAAATCTTAGACTAAAATGCAAAATATAATCAAAATAAGCTAAAGACAAACAGAGAAAGAGATTAGTTTAAACGAAAGTGTTAAGTTAGTCTTCTTCTGAGGATGAAGAACTAACCTCGTCGATGGTGTTATCAGGCAGTAAATCCTTTACATGAAATTGACCAATTCGTTTGTTGGACGAATTGTCCCTTAATTCATATACCAAAGGAGATATTACCCTTACAACCGTACACGGAATGTATTTCTGGCAAAATTTTGCCGAAATAGCATCACCTTTACTTGATTTTACAAAGTTTCTCTTTAAAACTCTATCGCCAACAAAGAATCGCAAATCTAAAGTATTTGATTGGTTATAAATATTATATGGTACAACCATAGACATATCATCATCATCAACAAACCTAAAAGTTGATACTGATAATGGAACTATTTCACTACTGTAATCATTAGAATTGTGTTTAACTCTACTGGGTAAAGAAGAATTGGTAGTTGACCATCTGTGATCACTTAAAACAGGCGGATTCAACGTTTCATGATTAGTAGTTAATTTCGGGACTGATTTGTGAAAAAAAATGTGGCCAAGTTATTAGCAACACACCACCAAGATCAAAATAGCCAGCAAAAATAATGTATATATATAATCAAATAAATACCTTAGTTATCTTACTAAAATACTCAAAATAATTTCTAGTTATATGTAAATTATAACTATTCTAAACCAAATATTAATATATATGCAACAATTAATAGTACCTATAAGTATAGTACTGTTGGCTGTAGGAATAAAAGTTTATATAATATACGATATAAGTATGTGTAGGTAAGTAAGTAAATATAAGTTCTCAATAAAAATACAAAATTCAACCTAGAATGTAAGTTGTACTACTATAACCTATCACTGAGGTCTCAAAATATTAATAACTAATAAATCTAATAAATCAATACAGCAGTATAAGTATACCTGTTTAGTATTAATAAAAAATTTAAAGATAGAATAAATCAGCAATAATATGAGTAAAAAAGAAAAAGCAAAAATACAAAAACTCAAGTAAGAAAAAAAAGAAATCAGCTAAAAGCTACTGTCTTAAAACCAAAAACTTGGAAAAGGCACCGCGTTGGGACGCCGATGTAGCAAAATACTGGGGTGTGTAGGAGGAGAGAGGTATAAGAAGAGTGGTCTATATATAGGGGATAAAATAGATAACAATTAAGTAAAGAAGTATGAAAGAAAAAAAAAATATTGAACGGAATGTGGCTAGGCTAGCAATGTAGGCAGGAGAATGACCACTAGAAACTCAAGGATGGATACGGCCAATTTGCATGCCTTTTAAAGACAGTAAATCAGGAAAATATGTATGATGGATAGAAAAGAAGATATGAAAAATGAATATATGTAATGAAAATTAACAAAGAAAACAAATTGAGGGCGCCAGAAGAGGGATACTACTCTAAAAAGAGTAACGGTCACTCTTCCAGGTATCGTATACTGCTAAAATTAATTAAAGTTGATCTAATAAACAAAAATGCTGTAAATATAAAAAGGTAAGGAAATATTAATAAAAAAAATTATATGCAAAACAAATTCAAGTTTATTAAATATAACTTCTTAGATTCTGACAATCTCTAAGTTACCAAAAAGTATATGAAAATTTCACAATATAATATTTAAAAAAAAAGAAATGTTGAAAACAACTATAATAAAAAGTTGAAAACTACACAGAATAACTCTGATATAGAGTATACAACCTACATCTAGGTTAAAAAACAACCTTAAACAAAATAATGCTAACGTTGGAAGAACGTATAGCCAAGTAAATATATCAAACTTACCTACAATATGACCAACAATATTGTTAAACAACTCTAAATGCACATACAAACAAAATAATATATATAAATGGGAACAAGCCAAGTTAAACAATTGAAACGGTATATTATCCTGAAGGGATAATAACCGGAGTTAATAACGCAAGATGAAATATAAAAAATTAGTTAAATAAACAAATAATGAAATAATTAAAGTTAATAATGAAATAAATGGTTAATACAAAAAAACAATGGAAGATAATCTCTGGGTAGAATTTGAGCTCAAACTTACCGATACCTTACACCAAGGGGAGTTATATTAATTAATATATATATATGTTATAAAAAAAACTAGAACTGGTGAAACAAGATATATATATATAGTTCTGAATCAAAAACCAACTGTCCTCCTACAGCTGTCTGGAAGGATACTCCCGAATGGTTTCGGTGTCCCAGCGAAGTCCTCCTTGAGGTCCGAAATTAGCACGGAGCTGGTGCTAATTGGCTTAGTTCGATGATGACTGTCCTGCCCTACTTCTAGGTGCAGGCTGGAGAAAAAATGAGGGTGGAGTAGACAATACTCCCTGGCTTGTCCCAAATGACCCTGATTCTTATTAGAGTTGAAGTGGTACTCTCCCTCGGATGTTCTGAGGGAAATTTATAATTCCATGGTAGGTGGCTGAAAACAATTCCCCGTTACTTCTAATCTCAACATTGATAAAAAAGGAATCAAAGAAGAAGTGAGGAAAGTTTCTTTCAGCATAAGAAACCGGAGCAAAAAGATAATTATAGTAGATAAAAAAACCCATTCAATCGGATGTAGCGTGACCTTGCTTCACATAGAGTAAAAATATAATGGCCTTGGACAAAATACTATATTAAAATATGAAATAATGAATCTGAATAATAGGATATAGATAAAATACTCTAATGTTTATAATATAAAAAAAAATTATTATTTACCAGATAGCTAATCAATTCCGTGCTAGAAATCTCACTTCACCTCCCGAGTTTGCGAAAACACCGTTAATTAAATCGTTATGGTATACTTAGAATATTTAACTTCTTGAAGTGAAGGAAATTCTATGCATTAATTGGATTTTCTTTCGCTAACTGCCACTTGTACCACTCCAAACTCTCGATCAAAAGTGAATTTTAATTCACAGTTAATTAACCAAGAAGAGCCAATTTCCACTTCCCCTAGTCTCCTGTCATTTCTCTTGTCCGCAATGGTACCAAATTAGATCAGAGTGACAACTTAAATTATTAAAAATATACACTTAATGGGCAAATGAACACTTAAAGTTAGGCAGCCCATACTACATCTCTGAAATTATTTTCATCAATACAGTATAAGTAACGACTGTTACAGCATACTTGTGCTCTTGCCCAACATGCCATTAACACTAAGCATGAAGTAAACTTTAATGAAGTTAAAATTCTTGGCACTGAACGCAATCTCGTTAAAAGACAGTTTTTAGAAATGTGTGCAATATTAAAACATCCTAATACTCTTAATAAGAGAACCGACATTAGTAATTTGAGCCAAATCTATCATGCATTAATTTTACAGAATTAGGCTTGATATGTTGTTTATTTAAATTTTGTCCCATTTTGGGGTTTTCTTTATCACATTTTCTTATAATAAATTTAAATAAAAATAAAAATAAAATATAAATAAATTATTCCTTCTTTAATTAAGATTTATCAACTTACTTTTTATTAATATTTGTCAATATCACTTTTACATAATTAAGTAATTGTTCTTTTTGATGAACTTGTTTGATATAATTTTAAATTGAATCTGATTCATAGAATCCTTTTCATTACGGTCCTTAATGTTTGAACCTTTGGACTGTGGAAATTTTTATTAATCTTCACCTGTTAGCTGGCTAACTAGTGACGTCATAATATTATAATATATGATATATTGGATTGACTCCTCTTGCTTTGTTCTTTGTTGACAGATCAATCACTGTAGGGTTAAATGGTGATCTTAACCACCTTTTCCTTTCACTGCTTGGTTTTTTAACGACAAGTTGTCAACCAAATTTATCACATTCTTTGAATAAACCGCCTTAATACATAGAGGTTGGTAGCTTGCCTTGCTGTTTATGTCATTGTGACTTCAAGGCCATTTCTACTCACGTTGTTGTGCGTGGGTGTCAAACCTTTAAATTCATTTACCAACGAGCCTCAGTAAGCTAAAGACTGGTAACTTCATTTTTATCTTTATTACTATTAATCTTTAATAACTTATAATGTTACCTAAAGTTAAAATTAAAATATAATTTTTTAAATAAATTTGTTGGAAGTGCAATCTAATGATCTTTCTAGTTCTTTACACTTTAAAATAAACCTTAATGTTTTTTACTAAGTTTTTTTAAAATTTTTTTTATATATACATGTATTTTTATCACATGTTCTTTTGCTGTGCTAATTTTGTCAAATTGCAAACTTTACCTAGTTTCAATTAATTGTTATATACAACCTTAACTCTGAATGTCCAGCTTTGTAAGCTTTTTCATATTTTTAACATCACTGACTGCTACATGTCTTTGTAAGGTAACACACTTTGGTTATAACTTCTCTATGGATGTTTGGTTTCATATTGTTCTTTTTAGATGAACTGATGATGCTTTCTGAGCAGAAAGCGAAACGTCTTCAATAAATAGATGAAGTAGCCATCGTCTTTGTCTTTTATTTCTCCACTTTGACCGAAAAACCCACCACTCTTCGAGTGTACCTTAGTTTATATATATATATATATATATATATATATATATATATATATATATATATATATATATATATATATATATATATATATATATATAATATATTGTTATGATGTGTTTTTTGTTTGAATGATGAGCAATGAGTATTTTTAATAATATAATATATAGGGTTTTTATCGCGGTTCTCAAAGAATTAGCTTGTAAGTACTTTTTTAAATTATCTTTATTATAACTATTATGAAACACACATATATATCTAACCTAGCCAATGTAAATTTAAAATAAACTATCTTTCAATTGATATTCTTATAAAACTAATTAAATTCTATAGACAATGTAAAATTTAAACAAACTATCTTCAAAATTGAAATTGTTATGACACTAACTAAATTATATTAACAAAATTTTGTACCTTTCTTTCACTGAATGCCTAAATGAAGTGTTTTCCACTATATAGATTCTAATCACCACTGAATGTCTTCGTACTTCAGTTATCCTTGTTTTTTGTGAAATTACTTTTTCCAATTATCAGCTTCTACCAATTTAAGATATAGTTTTCTTCACCAGCATTTATACACCACCAACCAAACCAGCAAACAGCATTTATATTTATTCTTCTTTTCAATATACCAATATCCAATTATTATAAGTTGATTTATACTAATCTCCAACCATAATATAATTTAATTTCTTCCAATATACTTTTTTTAATCTTCAATAATTATTTGTGTATAATTATAAATGTGCATTAAATTATATGCATAATTTTTAATCTTCATTTAACTCACTATATTAAACAATTTGACTATTTGTACCTGATTCACTGACTCCAACTAACTTTCATATTTCTTACTAAACTTTTCTGACTGACTTCTTGAAAATTCTGAACAATTTACTTCACTATTCACTAACTAAATGTGTCTACTAACTTTCATAATGAACTGGCCTGACTTCTGACTAAAAACTGCCATCTTGAATCCAAATCACGGGTATTTATATCTTTTTGGATATTCCAGAATCATCTGGTAAGAGATCATGTTCCATCCCGTTCTATTTCTTCGATATGGATGTTCTCGAAAAAAATATCTGTTCCATCCACCGACATAATCATTATTCCAGAATGTTCGACCGTAAACAATGGTCACACTCTGCACTCTGGAGAATTCGTTAATGTTCCATTGATAATTTTGTTGACATTTAGGCTTTTCAGATCAGAATAAACATTCAAATTAGTAACTAACACTCTAATTTAATAAAATACACAATTCAAACAATATATTATTATAACCCCACTTTATATTCCCAATAATTTCCTAAAATGTCACTTAGAGAGTAAGTATATCTGTCTATCACTCACTGTATAGTTGGTTGCCTATGCACATGGCTCACTTAAATATATTTACAACATTAAAATACAACTTTTTACAATTATTATATGCTAATTTATTAAAAATGCCCTCACATAAATATATTTTTATTAAATTCTCTAGTATATAACTTCTTAAAATAATCAAATACTTTTTTATATCTAATATTATGTAGTATATAACTTATAAATTATTTTCTATAAACCCCAATCGTCACAATATATATATATATATATATATATATATATATATATATATATATATATATATATATATATATATATAAATATATATATATATGAAAATTATCAAGTTCTCTGGAAGAACTGAGTTGAGAATTTAAAACTCGATGTTTTCGCTCTCACTCGACACTAAGAAGTAGACATATTGCCGGTTCTTGTATCTTTACAAAACAAGATACTGGTACGTCACGAAGAAGGGGAGTAGACAGATTGATACCCCGAACTTCAACGGGACCATATTTCTCTTAATAGTGATTCCAAAATGGATGCCGAAATTCTCAACGCGATTCTTCCCGAGAACATAGTAATTTTTATTTATCTGACCGCGAACATTCATCCGAACGATAATTGATATCAATAGACTGTTATAGCGATATTTTTGTATGCCCTACGTGTTCAGACAGTCGGTAAAATACAAACTAAAACACGGAAAGCCAGCCAATATGTCCTGCTATCCACTATACTAGGGTTATGCTGCAAAAAGCGCCACCTATTTTGATAGCCTGAAATAAAAACCATCGTTTTCTGTCTTTTTGAGCTGTACGAAATGTGTAAAAGATTTACAAATTTCGGCAAGAGCTTTGCTACGGTTTGATCAATTAAGGCGCCGAACGCCTTTCTAGTGCCCATGGGTCTGACGACTCCAAATTATATATGCCACAAATCTTTCCTATATTTCTTTAAATTGTATTGAGATTTACATCGATCTGTTTACATAGATTACAAGATTAAAGTGTATGTGTCTGTGTTGTTAAAGAGCTCTCTCGAAAGCCAGTCCTTGTTAGTGATAACATTTAATACGTCGTTAAAAATTAAACAGGAAGAACACTTTAAAAATATATACGGATTTTTTACTTTTCTACAAAGCGGATTGCAATTCAAAAGTGACGCTTTTAAACCACAGCGGATTCATATTCATAAATGATAACAAAAAATCTGCTCAACAACAAAAACTCCTTTTTGTTGGAAATAATTTTACCAAATTTTCTGAGCACAATATAAGTAAAATAATTAATTTGATATGTACATAAGGAATTTTATTCCACACAGAAAAATTAAGAACAAAAAATACATTTATAATTAATAACACAAAGGAAAACTACAAGAAGAATAAATTAATTGTGTAAGAATTTCACAAATTCAAAATTTGATCTTCTTTTAACAAATTTCTGTAAAAGAGTAGTTGAGAAATAAGTGGTAGCAAGTCATTATTAATTTTAATAAGAGACCTTAACTTAGGAGAGAATTTGCATCCAACAGTAGCGATTACCAATTACTAATCATTAAATTGGGCATTGATTATAAACCCTCTCTGATTACGTTTAACCAAATTCTGTTTAATGATCTCAGGTCTCAAGGCTCAAAAATTTCTAAGGAATAAATGGTTTGAGCATATTTAACGCGAAGTCATTTATAGAAAAAATATTAATCAAAAACTTTTTATTACACGCAATATTCTTTATGAATGTAATATTCTGTTTAAAATATACTAAGTGACATACGAATCCGAACATTATAAATTATTTTGGTTTCATAAAATTTGGTATACAAACTTATTTTGGGAAAAACAATAAATTATTAGAATTTCAGCTACATCAGTTTAAGTTTTTTGTTTGTAAATTTGCTAACCACTAAGAATTTTATCTTTTTAGTTTAGTACCGATCAAAACTTAGTGGTGTCCTGTTCTTGATTTACTTCCTAGAGTCGTGTACAATGTCGAAAGTACGAAGACAGCTGGCTGGCCTAAGAGAAACCAGACTTTCTTTTCCGGAGAATGGTGAATAGGGTTAACAGAAATTTAGATACTGTATTAAGATGTTATTTTCTGACATGACGTCAGGAAGGCCGAACACGAAAATCGAAAGGCACAGGTCTGCCCTAAAAATAAGACAGTGTCAAGACTGTCGCCTAAGATTAATAGGTCTAAGAGACCGTTTCTCCACTAGCAGGTCTATTAAAAATCAATGATTAAACACATTGCAGAATATAGAAGACAAATTGAATGCAAACAATTTGTTGTCGAATTTGTACGTCTGACCTTTTTTTATTTTGGCCATATTGGGTGCTACCTGTTATCCCTGAACTTCAACTTCTTAATTGGTATAAAGAACGATTGGTTTGAGACCAGTAATAAAATAGGATTGTCTTTAGTAAAGAATCTTGATAGAGTTAAGATATGGGATGCTATCGTTTATGGTTCAGGGTCACTTCTTATTTTTATCGATGAGAACTTAACAGCTCACCGTTTCGTAGAAAAAATTCTGGACCTTTATCTTTTACCCTACTTCCAGATCCTCTAACTTCATATTTTCCAGCCAGGTAACGCAAGAAAATACATTATGAGAGTCACCATCGACTTTTTCAAACAGGATGGAGTTAATCTTATGCTCTGGTTCCCAAATTCCATGAAATTATCTCCAGTTGAACACGTATGGAACTTGATGGGTTAAAAACTTCTTTAATTTGGAGCATACTCCTCAAACTGCTCCTCTAACTGGGAGAAGTTAAGGGCATGGAACGAGATACCGTGATGCATTCATACATTGATAATTTATTTAATATACATTAAAAACCCTGGAAGTTTTGATAGTTTATTATTTTACTACCCTGAATAATTGTACAAAATATCTTAAAATACAATAATTGTTATTGAATGCTTCAATCTCCATGTCGCTTAGTATATAATAAAAGAATTTACATACTTAGAAAATAATAAATTTTGTAGTTCTTGCAGTTTCACAAACTTTGTTATGTCTTTGCGATACTTATTTGCTTTAGTGTAATTACAACTTAAGGCTTTTTTTACCATTTTTGCTTCTATTTTTTCAAGTCCAAATTATCTTCAATTCTTAGCGAGTGTCTTAACCCAGTAACGGACCACACCGATTGCCGCACGGCTGACCAACCAAAGTATTCCATATTATGTTTACCTGAAAACAAAAAAAAAATTAATTCTGAAAATAGTATAAATTATATTTGAAATATCTACATTAAACAATTATTGGTAAACTATCTTCTTGTAAAGCACAGCTACTATTAATGGGCATCTTAGGAACGAGCTCCTATGATGCCCGAAAACAAAGAAAAGAATCATGATAAAACTAAGAAAAATTATTTTTTTATTAAGTACTTTATCAACTTGTTTATAGTATAAATTAATAAATGAATATTCTGAAGCTAATTTCTTGTGACAATTACTGTAAAGTAATTACTGTTTAAATGGGAATAAGCCACAATTAAAGATTAAGTTAAGTTTATTGACGTTTCAATTTCTACTTCGAAAATTATTCTCAAAATAAAAAAAATTATTATATTATTATTATCAACAAAAAAAACAAAATTTGTTTAATTTACTAATGTTTTCATTTTGAGAACGATTTTCGAAGTGGAAATTGAAACGTCAATAAACCTACCTTAACTTTTAAGTGTAGCTTATTCCCATTTAAATAGTAATAATTATAAATGAACATAACTATAGGTCAAGATTACTACGTTAACAATAATATTTACCAAATGTTAACCAAATAAACTACACGTCTACACGTCTACTCATAACAAATACAATAATTGTTTATTAAAATAAAGTCATTTTCGTACTTCATATAATAAAAATGTAGAAGTTTCTGTAAAAGTCACTCTGATGACTCCTGTTAGGATAAAATACATATAAGCGAATATACGGAAGCACTATACGTGAAACCAAATCTTAACTGTCATTCTGTTATTTCGATCTGCACTCTTTATGATCGATATTTACTCTTTATGAGTACAAGACACCAATTCGCCAAGGATTTTTGTTAAAATGAGAACATATGTTGTAAAATGCAATTTTTAGATTCACCATTTTCTCTCTTAATATCTCTAACATTGTCTGTATTGCCTTGCAATTCTTAGAAGGCCCAGATTAAAGCAAAAATCTGGATTTTAGTTTCGTCAATAGAAATCTTCGAAATTTTACATTCGTGATTTAATATCAGTCATCATATCGTATATCGGTCATCAATTGTATTGTTGCTTAAGGAGTTAAGATTTGCTCAAATTTATATGCCTTCTCGTAATCTATCATAGCTATCCAGAGTTATATTGTTATATTTTATTTATTTGATTTTACAATTAGTGTTCTTGTTACTTGTATGTGATCAAATATTAATTGTAGTGATATGAAATTATTTTAAAACGAAAAATTATTACAAAAATTTAAACAGATGATTCAATGTTATTATTAATAGGATGACATTTATGACTTATTAAATTTTGACAATCATTACAAATTGAATAATGTAGTGACATATATTCTTGTAACTGTTTACTTCTCATTTAATGTCTATATTTTGTTAGTTATTTTTTATGCAGCTTTTAATTTAAACCTATTTTTTTTTAATTGCCTTATTGCAGGATTCCAGTAAGAGCCTAAGAAGGTATTCATTGAACTCTGACAGGCAATGGTAACGGAAATCTTTTTTGGACATCTACGTCACGGAAGAAGACATCTTTCGGCCAAGTAGTCTACTAGGCTAGAAGACCCTAGTGTAGTGCTGGATTCAGTAGTGAACTAGTGAGTGAACTAGAAGTGACTAGTGAGTGTAGTAGTGTCTGGGGGCTCGGGAGACTGAGACGTGGGAAGCCCTGAAGAAGACATCAGAGAGGATATATATATATATATATATATATATATATATATATATATATATATATATATATATATATATATATATATATAACTAAAAAGAAAAACAATACAGCTAACGCGAGCTTTTTTAGCTGATAAAAAATCATGTTTTCCTTCTGCAGGTCGTTCAAAGTAGACCATTTGTGTTGTAAACCAAGAACAATTTTTTTTTCTTCAAATTTCAAATTTAACACAAATATATTGGAATTTACATCGCTATATCTCCTTGTTTTCTAAATCTACCAATGTCAATTTCAAAAGAAGAAAAATTCAACTCGGTTATAGTAGCATTAAGAGGATTTTTGACAAATGCTAAAGTTGCTCTGCAATTTTTAAACTCCTGAAACCTGCTGAGAAATGCTTATGTCTTATTTAAAATTATTTTTTTAAATGGTGTTTATTAATAGAAGCTTATTTTCTTGGCAGGTTCAAAAAGTAAAATTATTTTTCTCTTTCAAAACCCTGAGAAAAAATAGATAATTTGATTTTAAATGTTATTACTTCTTCTAACATGAAAAAAATTAAGCTGCTTTTCCCTTGTAGTTTACGATTAAGCTGATTTATATAAGACGTAGCGTATACCATAAAATAAAATTTTGGATCCACTGACCGTATGTTAGTTCTGGATAGTCAACGCCCTTTTCAAGAAAAGATGCTTTAATTTCCGTAAAAAAAAGGACGCGAAATGTTTTAAAACGTTCTTTCTTGATAATCAACGTACCTTTATATAAAGCAGATCAGCGTACTCCCCATTTTAAATAAAAATTCTTTTAATTGGCGATGATTAATATAGCCTCCAGACTGAACCTTTAATGTAGATCCATAGACCAGTCGGGATAGCATTTGACCTTAGCATTGTAAGCTGCCCCAAATTTTATTATTTTAACCTTTCAAAGGCTTTTCATTTAGGAAATATCGAATTTATTCCATAATTTATGGACACACTGTATAAATTAAAATACGGTTTAGTAATGGTACTTGATTTTACCACCGGCGATTTAGAAATCACCGATAAATGCCGTTCTTTGTTAATTTCAATAACCGACATCATACGTAAAAGTTGTAGATAGGACCATACTCAAAATATTATCAAATATACAGAGTGGCCCATTTTTACGGGCTGGAACAAACTTATCTTATTTTTAACGGCACACCCTATGTATGTATTTTAACATTTTTTTACTCTTCTCGATCTTATTGTTTTTTCAATATAAGGTTTGGCAGTGTTTTATAAGTTATTTTAAAAGAATTACGTTTTTTCATTAATTTATTTCGGGACAACTTCATGCCAATATTTTTGTATTTGGTAGATCTGGTAATCTGTTTTGTATTTGGTAGATTTTCTGATGAATGATGTATATAAATGTCATTTATTCATTATGTAGTTTATCTTACTTTTTTTGTAAAATACTTTTCTCATACATTGTTCTATAATTTTATAGAGTAACATTTCTAAAGACGTCACCGAAGATATGACAGCAATAATCGTTTTGATATTATTTCAAATTTCATCATATCTAAAATAAAAATTGGCTCCCTAATACCCCCGGACCTGAACTTAGGAACGAAAGCCATTATGAAAAGAAGAAAATTCCCTTTATTGAACGCGTTTCGCAGAATATAAGAAAAATATATTAGTGATGAAGCGAAATGGTTGAAATACATCTGTGTTTCCAGATAACTCATACCATACGGGTTGAAAAGAAAATTGATGAGTCTATTTGTATTTTTATGTATGAAATGTCATCGCAGAAATTAGATCAAGGATCCTGAATTATATGTTTTGAAATGGGAATGTTTTCCAGTTAATATCCAGTTAGTATAAAAGTTCGGAAATTTTGAAAAAAAAAATAAATGATTTATGTCTGTCTTCTACCATTTTGGCAAAAAAATTGTAGATAAGGTTAAAAGCTACATTTTTCTTAAAAATTTTTATGTAAAATGTATTATTTTTAATTAAATTTTTGTTAAACTAACTTTAATAGCCCATCCATTTAACATGATTGTGGATATTATTCAAACTCAAATTGAAATTATGTAATCAAACCCTTTTTCTAGATATACAGATGGTAAATACAAGTACAAAATAGTTTATAATTATTAGACACATACATAGAACAGATTCAGAACATTCGAAAATCTATAGGGAAATACAGTGAATAGAACCTGTTAAAACATATACAGTATCGTGCAAATAAAAGGGATATTCATTATTTCGTAAGCCGCCAACATTAAGGAAAAATTCTGAAACCGGTCGATTTTTATTTTTAAACAGGCTACTCGTAAGGATACTTTTTTTGACATCATCTACGTAAGAGTAGTGACGTTATTGCTAAAATTTTTAAATATAAGTGTGAATGTTGTAATACATTATTTGAAAGGGTTTTTAAATACCTATTCAGTCATATCAATATGTAGAGTAATTGATTTGTGAATTGTGACAAATATTATTGAGAGAGTTTCAACAGATTTCTTAATTAAATGTATTAAGTATTGGTATGGAGTATTAACTGACACCCAAAATTAAATTTTGTAAATGCTGGTCCTGGTAATGAAATGTTTTATCTACATACTTTTTACCTTTTTAAAAAATATACCTCATGTATTGTGCACATGAGTTTCGGTCGGATTTGACTCCACCATAGTAGTAATGTTATTATTCTTTAAGTTGCTACTTTAAAATGGCTTTAAGAATTAGCGGAAGTATACAAGTTATAATGTTTTTGACGTTCTCGAATCCCTCGAGGAGCCAACCGAAAATATTGAAACTTATAGTGACTCTAATAACAGCGATATTGACAGTGAAAGTGAACACTTGGATCACGGCACAGTCAGAATTATCAAGCGACGAATGTGAAACAGCATCTAATAATGAACCAAATTTTTACTATAGACGGAACAGATATAAATGAGCCAAAAATGCTCCGGCATCATCAAAAACTCGCGTAGAGAACATTATTGCACACCTTCCTGGTCTTCGTGGAACTGCCTTAGAAACAAAACCATCCAGTCCACTTGAATTTTGGTCACTTCATATAACTCCTGACATGTTAGCCTCTATTCTAGAGAACACAAATAAAAAAATTAATGAGCTTAGTGTACATTATGGGGATACCTGTACATTTGTCGATCATCTGACAAATGTGAACTTGAGGCTTTTTTAAGTCTCATACTTTTCAGTTGTACTAAGTCTAATCATGAGAATATCGATTCATTATTTTCGACAAGTGTTTTAGGTAGGCCAGTTTTCGTGCTAAATGCCAAAAGAACGTTGCTTATTTCTTTTCGCAGCAATAATATTTGACAATCATGAAATAAGAGAGGAAAAGAAGGCCAATGAAGATCGACTTGCAGCTGTGTCCTATTTATTTAACTGTTTGTATCTAACAGTACAGGAAACCACACCTGTTTCGAATATATTAAAGTGCAGATGATGCTGGTTGGGTTTAGAGGTAAATACTCTTTCAGAATAAACATAAAAGCCAAACCAGCCAAGTACGGCATCAAGATCATGTGTTTATGTGACGCAAAAACACATTATTTGGTAAATGCTGTTGTGAGTACAAATAAAACACATAATTCTATTTTCCAAAAGCTATCCATACCTACAAGATCAGTACTTGCTTTAGTGGAACCAGTTACCACTAGTTACCGAAATGTCACTGATGAAAATTGGTTCACATCAATAGAGCTAGTTGATGAACTAAAAAAACTTCGACTTACCTATGTAGACACAATGTGTAAAAATAAGACAGAAATTCATCCAAAATTTTAACCAAATAATAATTACGAAGTTGATAAGTGTTTATCTGGTTTTATATAAGACAATACAATCGTATCATATGTCCGTAAAAAAATAAAAGTGTAATTATTTTGTCGTTATCACGACAAATCTGTTGACCAGGAAAGTAAAAAAATTAATATAATAGCTTTCTACAATTCGTCGAAAGGGAGCGTTGATGCACTTGATCAAAAATGTGCACTTTATCGTTCAGGTTAAAGATGCCAGTGATGGCCTTTAGTAATTCGGTATTAGATAATGGATATTGCTACATTAAACAGTCACCTTATTGTTCACGCAGCTAATTAAAGAGCTGGAAATTAGTCTTATAAATGAACCATCTGCCAAATACTTTCACTTCAGAGAGTTACCTGTACTTTTTGTATATGTGCAAGGAATAAATAAACACTTACAAGTTGATCAAATACTTTGTCGCAATATTCTAACATTACGAAAAAAACAGTATTGGTGGAAAAGAAATAGAACTCGTAGATAGATATAAATTCCAAATGCTGCCCTCGTGGGCAGCATTTGGAAAACTGAGAGAAACTTTTAAAAGTGAGCTGCCCACATGCCTAAAGAGAACGGTATTTGATCAGTGCGTCCTCCCAGTCTTGACGTACGAAGCAGAAACACTTACCTTAACAAAAGCAGCAGCTACCAAACTGAGAGTCACGCAGAGAAGAATGGAGCGGTCCATGTTAGAAATAACTCTGCGAGACAGAATAACCAACGAAGACATCAGGAGAAGAACCGGAGTGACTGACATCATCGAGAAGATAGCCAGACTAAAATGGAGATGCGCAGGACACATAGCCAGAATGACAGATGGGTGATGGACAAAGAGGTTATTGGAATGGAGGCCAAGGGAAGACAAGAGAAGCGTCGGTCGACCACCTACAAGATGGACTGACGATTTAAGAAGACTCAATAAAAACTGGATGAGAGCGGCGCAAGATAGACGGGGTTGGAAACATGAGGAAGAGGCCTATGTTCAGCAGTGGACTCTTGAGGCTGGATGATGATGATGACGAAAAAAACATGACTGTTATTTTTGTATATGGTTACTATATTACGATTTTCTTTTGTATTAGGTTAAGACGTTAATATTATAATCTGCTTTTCAGAAAATGAACCGTTAATTTTAATTTAGATAATTTTTTTTGTTATAATAATGAATTATGTTTTTGATTAAAATTTATGTTAAAAGTTCTCTAATTTTTATTATAGCATCTTAATTTTCTTAAAATACAATTTATGTTAAGAAAAATTTTTTATAAACACATACATTTATCAAAAATACAAAAAAAAATTGTAAATATATTTTTATATAAAAATATTAATATTATATATTGATTTTATATAAAGACTTTTATATAAAGACCCCATCAATTATATAAACCGTAGTGGTATTTATAGACTAAAATGTTCAGATTGTGATGCCAACTAGATAGGAAGAACATGTAGATCATTGTCTTCACGCTCCCTAGACAACACAAAAAGAGAAAACACTTCCACTTTCTCTCAACATCTAAAAGAACATAACCACACCCTTAATATCCCAGAAGACGTATCACTTATTCACAATATTTCCCAAAAAAACTTTCTCAAACTAGACTTATATGAAGATGAATTATCAAAGAAAAACAGAGAAGTCCAAATTGTGTTAATCGCCATGTCATATTCAATCTAGACTTCCTTCTGCTCCATCACCAACTATTATTATGACCCACATCCTCAATTTACTTCTACATTTAAAATAAATTACATTAATCATTCTTCTCTTGTCGCTTATTCATCTTCCTTAGTCCACTCCAAACTTCTTTTTCAATACATCTAACTTTTCTTTTCCACACTTCTTTCTAGGAATCTTAATTTCAAGTGTGACCTCTATGCCTAATGTTCTCCATGCTCCTTTTCCAAAAAACTAAATTTAGAGCAGATTAATTTACTTCCCCCTCTTAAACCATTTACAATCATATTTCTTCACCTTGATATCCAATATCCAGATAATTTTATAATCTACCTAAAGTCTAGCCATACATTCGAACCTTCCCTTATTTTATTTTTTTATACCACATTTTATTTTACATAGCCATATATATTTCCCTTAGATATGGTCTCTAGGGTATGGTCTCGGATCTCTGGACATCTCAGCCTCTTGTAGAGTCTTTTCTCTTCTCACAATATTGAAACATCACATATTATTAGTTTAATTTAACAGAGCCACCTACAACCCAACTACTTTTGCAGTTTTTACATATCTCTCCAATATACAACATAAGTCTATTAACTTTATCTATCAACCTTAAGCTCACGAACTTATAACTTATCCTGTTTTATATTTCTCAGGTACCAAATGTTGCTTTTTAACATATAGGGTCTTTTGTTCTTAAGTTATAAGTTAAGTAATATACGAAAAATTCATCCTTAACTGAGAACCAACTTCACAATCCGCTGTGTGCAAAATTGAGAAGAAATTCAGAGAAATGGGTCATGTCAAAGAATTTCCTGAAGAGAGTAGAAAACCAATATCTGAAAACAAACAACTAAAGGTTCTGTTAGCCTTTAAGGATAATCCCCATACAAATGCACCGCAAGTAGCATAAAGGCAAAGACCATTCAACAGTCCTTAGAAAGCTAAAGAAGGAAAAGTGGCATCCTTACAAAATAACTTTATTACAACAACTAATGAAAAATGATTTTGATTGGATTTTATAAAATTATAATTGAACAAAATAAGAGTGATCTGAGGTTTTTAATAAATGTTCTTTTCTGTGATGAAGCTAAATTTATACTAAACAGTCATGTCAATCGTTAAACTTATCTGTCATGGGCTACAGAAAATCCACACTAGATGCAACAGTACCGTACTCAATACCCAGAGAAAATTATTGTTTTGGGCGAGAATAAGATATAATAGGATTATTGGAAGATACTTTTTTGAAGAAACCTTAAGAGGTCCTCGATATTTAGAATTTCTTTAAAACTTTTTTCTTCAGAGAAGTGGAACAAGGTGACATAATTTACCCGAAGTTATTTACATTTGCCCTAGACGGCGTTTTCAGGCAGCTTAACTGAGAGCAGAAGGGTTTAAATATTGACGAAAGATACATGAGTTATCTTTCAGAATTATGTGCTATATACCAGAATTTCAGAATACATATGCTTTCAGAATTAAGGAATGTTTCACAAAGAATATGCTTAAAGCTAATATAATATGCTTACTTTGAAAGAAATACCAATTAGTGTGGTAAAGGGATCATGTTATAAACTTAAGCGAAGAAAATCAACACGCGAAAGAATCCGCTTGAGATAGGCTGCCGTTGGCAAATAATAATATTTCCATAAATCTCAAGGCAAATGATTTAAATTTTTGCATTTTTCAAGTGGTGACATAGGGTCTAAAAACAATTACCTTGGCCATAAAAACGACTAAGAAACTGGATCGATCTATTTTAGATGAACACGTCGATGTCCATCAGATATCGTTATAACTGATAACATCTTGTAATATAACGTCACTAAACACGGAGTTGATACTAATAAATAAAATGTGTAGCACATACTCAGTATCAAGAAAAAGAAAAAGATAGCCGTTGGTTAAAATCTTCCTACCTAACCTAAATGACCAATGAGAAGGTTACGTGGTCGATAAACCTGGTCTATTAGAAAGAGATGCAGGGACTGCTTTGCGTCAGTTTTCTTTGTCGCACTGGAGGAACGAGCCGGTATTGCAACAATCAGTCTATTTATATTATATTCCTATGAAAAATACCTTATACTACGATTCTACACAACCTCACAAAAGGCCAAAAACCTCTATTTTTCACATTTAGATTGGGATAACGGCCAAAAACCTCTATTTTTGCACTTTTAGATTAGGATATTTTAGAAACATAGCCAGTTTGACAATTTGTAGCTTAGATTCGGATTCATAGCATAAAATATCTTATGAAAAGTATAATCTTATTAATAATCGGGGTTCGAGTCTTCTACTGATTTTCCTTTTTTTTTTGTAGAAATTAAATGCGGACTAAGATACTTCAAATAGCTGTAAAAGCAAAACTCAGCAAGCTGTAAAGACTGATGCCATGCGTAATATTTCAACAGCATCTATAAAAGCTCTACTAGATCTGCCTCCCTTAATTTTGATAATACAAAGAAGCAAGATTGGGAGCCTACAGAATAAAACAATCACTGAAACTGTGCAATAAAGGGACAGGGCTTATGACTATCACAAAGACTGTGACGAAAGACATCTTTAATGTGGATGACATAACATTGAAAAAATTGCAGTTTTGAGAATTCATCTAGGGTGTCTATTCCAGACAGGAATGAATGGAGTAAAGAAGAGTACCATAACTAACAGGGTAAGATCTGGTATACAGATGAATTAAAAACTACAGGTTGTGGGGGCAGAAATATACTCCAATAATCCAAGAATTAGAGAAAGGTTTGCCTTGAGGAGGAACTGCACTATTTCTTTTAGAGAAGATTTAGGCAATATTGCAATGCGCAAAAGTGTGTGTGTGTGTGTGTGTGTGTGTGTATGTGGGTTTTATTGGCACTGGGTTTAACAACCAACTGGCTAGTCAATTTTTTGAGTTCTCTTTTAATGTGCAAAAGGAAATAATAGAAGAAATGAGCGATATTGGAAAAGAACCCCAAAATTAACATATGGAAAAGTCTTCTTTAGTGGGCGTTGCAGAAAAAAAAACAGAGGGACTACTTTGTATGGGCAGAAACCAACTAATAACAGTAATAGGAATGTTGACGAGATATTCAGCAGTAAGAGAATTTGTAAATAAAATAGGCATTTTCAATGGAGATCTTAACTGAAGATTCTGTGATAAGGAACTAGAAACTGTACAACATATATTACGCAATTTCGAGGCGCTGATCGGCCTTGATCAGCAATAATCTTTAGCTTCAAACACAATAAGCTGTAGCTTCCGTGATAACGGAAATCTTTTTGATCAGACGGGACTAGTGAGAAAAAAAACCCCGCCTATTAGATTCAAGGACTCCTTTGCGTCATTTTTTCTGTCGCACTGGGCTATTTTTTTACTTAGTTTAGGATATATCATAAGCCAGAGTCAGTTTGACAATTTGAAGCTTAGATTTGAGTTAAGTAGCGCACAAAAAAACCTTCTCTACATAAAATATATAGATATATACATAAATATATTTTTTAAAAAATTAAAATGCTAAAATAAAATAACCTGAGAACATTATTCACAACTTTTGTAAGTTATTTGTGTTCTGAAATCAAAATTTATAAAAAATTAAAAATAAGACGAATTTATCAGACATACTGTATAATAGGAGATGGAGTATGGATGTTAACTATACACTAATAAAGGTAGATAATTTTAATTGTGTTACATAAGTTTTTGTAAAAAAGATTGATTTTCCATAAAAGCAATACAATATTGTTTTTCATGTTTTTGTATTTTTTTACTTTCAATACCTCTATAAATAAATTTATAAAATGTATTAAAATTATTAAATATATTTCAGAATAATGAAACACGAGAACATACATATTATTTGTATCCTCATGTTAATTTTAGTATCTTTATTCTATGGTTTTTTATTTTACTTTATTTGTAAATCCAATAAAAAGCTGTTTGATAAACTAGAACAAATTTTTTGTACTGCAAAAAATGTTAGTTCACCTAAACCTTTCCATTTTCTGCCAATGTTTCATATTAATGAACATGTCATAAGAGTTGATAGCAGCAGAGTTTAGTGAAAAATCGGAAAAGCTGTAAAAAAGCACTTCACAAACGATTTTGTAATTTCTAGGAAGTAGGAATATTACCGACAGATCCAGTGGCGGGTATATTCCATTATAATTAAAAATAATTAAAGTTTCTGGAAAAAAAAAGCTTGTATAAACTCGGTTGTTGCTCCAGAAGATGACAAAATCAATTTAAAAAATGGCAATTAAAAAAATCCGTTTTCTAGAAGCAAAGTTTAAATTGAGGTTTTTAAACAGTTTTCAAATACAATAAAACTAGTTTTGTTGAGTCGAGTTTTTGCCCGCCGGGTCTCATCTTGGTAAATACGCCAGGATTGTACATCATTTTATTATACCTATTTTGATATGAGTGCTTTTTGTCTATGCGGAGAAGGTCGAGCTTTATGACTGAGTTATATAAGCCAATCATTTTAAAGTGGGCACTACTTAACCAATCTGGTATGCAGTATTCAGCCATGAAGGTACCTATATAGATCTACAAAGCTTTCAGATAATGTTGTTGCTCGTACTTATTTTGTAGTCTTAAACGCCAACGTTCCTATTTTGAGAACACAATAAAAATATTGGATTCAGAAAGTATTGAAATACTTTTAAAATATTGTAATAAATGTGCTTCCTGTATATCCCATGCTGAGATGTTTTTTTAATTTTGGAATTCATCAAAAAACTGCGTAAAATAATGTCCAAATTCATGGCACTTGCTTTTTATGCTATAGGTAATATTAGGAGTCAATATGTACTGAACTGCGGTTTATTTTTCTAAAAATATTACGTTCAGAATTTATGTTTCCCATAATGGAAACGTTAGCAATAGCGAAAGACTATCATTCAAGGTTCTCTAGACCATGCCTGCGCACAATTGTAACGGTTTGGATTAATCGGTACGAGTTTGCTGGATGAAAACACGTGTTGTTTATAATAATTTAAAGTTTTAGTTACGTTTAAGTAAATACATGGATATCTCTGGGATCCAAAAAGTTTTTATGGGTAAGTTGGTGGCAGTAAAAAATGAATAATAATACTTAGATATATTTTTATATACTTAGATCATCTATACGAAGGCATAAATTTCTGATACATGCACTCGACGACGTGAAAGCTTCAACATCCGCAGAACCTGTGGATATTGTTATTCGTCCACCTGATTCAGCCGATCAAGGTACTGAAAGCGACGAGGATACTATTGATCAAATGTTAGATATTCCTGATATACCAATCGAAGTACCCGGTGGTGTAGAAATGCATGCTTACGAATCTTCTGACGAGGATAAGGAAGAAAATATATTGGTTTAATGTAAATGGAAAAAGGATAAACAGGTTGGAATTCAATCTCAACCTTTCACACCACCAAGAGTAGGCGATGAACATTTGGGCAAAGCTGAAATTTAAATTTAAATTATTTTTTACATGACATAGTTTAATTTCTCCGTCATAATACCGAACTCTACGCTCAGAGAGATAACAATATTTAAAACTTTACTGTTTCTGAGAAAGAAATTAAGTAAGTTTTTTGCGTTACTTTTGATAAGCGGATGTCACCATGTTTCATCTGAGAATGATTACTGGTCTACTGCAGCTGATATGCAAGCTGCAATTTTTTTCTAAAACAATGAGTTGGGAAGGTTTTAACTTATAAGATGTTATCTTCATATTTGTGATAATGCCATCCTTTTAGTAGGTAATAAAGTTGCCACAGTTGTAGAATTATAAGATATTATGCTAAAACAAAACTTCTTGAAAATCTCAGCATATACGAGTCAATGATTTCATATCACGGGCATCATTCGCCTAAGATGTTTATAAAAAAACCAATAAGATTCGGTTTCAACATAAGGATGTTATGCGGACAAGATGGCTTTCGCTATAATTTAGATAGGTATATACTGTGGTAAAACAATAGATTTAAAGATGCCTTTATGTTCTCATTTGAGAACCTCAACAACGATAATGTATTTTTTGACACAATCTCTTCCCCAGTTATTCACTATTGACAAGCTTGTGTGATACAGGTATTCGTGCCTGTGCAACTGTACGTGAGAACATTTCAAATAAGTGTCCATTGTTACCATCGAAAACAATAAAAAAGTAAGATCGGGAAAAATTTGATTATAAATCCGACAGTACCGATATTTGCATCAAGTGGAATGACAATGTTGCAGTTACAATAGCAAGTAATCATCTCTCCATACATCCGCTCCAAAATGCGACAAGAAGAATAAAAAATGAAAATGGAAAAGAAAGTGGGCTAGTTATCGTCCAAGATTGAAATCCAAAAAAATGGTGGTGGAATTTTTTTTCGCACTCCTTGAATTTAGCGGTAGTAGCAGCATTCAATTTCTATTAACATGTAAATCCTGAAAATACTATAACTCTTCTACTAACTATTACTAACTTTCTAAGAAATGTTGCTACGGCACTGATCAAAGTTGGAGCAAACTGAAGAAAAAGAAAAGGTAGTCCAACTTGTCCAGTTCTTGGAGATATACTATTTGGTAGAATAAATCATATTTGTAAGACTACATTACAAAGTAGATATACTGTATGCTAAAGAAACACACGTTTAGAGTTTACTAAATGTGAAAAGCGTCTACATAAAAATTTTTGTTTTGATAAATATCGTACAGCCAATCCAACATGTTTATTTGTAATATTAGGTTTACATTTTTATTTGATTTTTTTTGTTATTATCTATACAATACAATAAGTTTTTAATATAATACAATAATACAATAAGTTTTTACTAAAACGATGTTGCTTTCTTATATATAGTTGTGACCTATGGACGCCAACGTTCACATTCTGGAAAAAAATTTTTTCTGAAACAAGAGTTTTATATTTTTTTTTAAATCATAATATGATAAACTACATGAACTTTTCGCTTCTCTTACAAATTAGACACGTTTATTATGTGACATCGATTTTTTGGGATTTTAAGTATTATTTTTTGTTTCGGTTATCTGAAATGTCTTCTAAAAGAGGCAATAATATGTGGCGTAAGTCTAAAATTAACTACTCTCACATGACTGAAGAGGAAATTAGAGAAATGATAAATTCTAGTACGAAGGACGAAGAATCCGAATACAATGACGAAGACTACGGCGAATTTGTGGACGACTACGATTACTTGGTTGAAACTGATGACGATGTTTCATCAAGTGAAGATAAACTTACAAATAATAAGGAAAATGCAATTAACGAATGTATCAGATATGCAGAGACTATCATCGGCCAAACTTCTTACGAAATCTACAGATTTAGATCTGAATGTAACTTAATGTTTTTCTCCAATGACATTGACTCCAGCATCTTTACCTAAACCAGCAACATCAAAAAATATATTGCTAGCCTCAACACTAGCTGTTTTATTAGCAACCGTGACAGAATCTAAAGATGTTCAACCATTAATAGCAGCAGCGACGGAATCCGGAGATATTTAACTATCCACTTTAGCAGGAAGTACAGAGTGCAGTGCTAGTTACCTGGAACGAAAGCCTATGAAAAGAGCAAAGTCACTATTACCCGAGAATGAGCTTCAGAGTCTCAAATTGTTACCTAACAATGGCGGGTTTATTGGACAAGCAGTAAATATTGATACCAAGTCTGATGAATTTAAAAAGATAGTTTGGAGACAGAAAAACTTACAACTACATAAAAATCAGGTGGTGTTTTAAGATAGCAAAAAGTTGCCACATAGTTTCAGAAATTTGAAAACATCATAACAAGCACAAATATGAACGCACGATTGCTAAATATAAACCCTTTGTTAAAAGTAACTTCTTTAGAAATTAGACAATATGTGGGTATTCTTATTTACATGTCTTTGTACCGTTATCCAACTGTGGAGCAATACTGAAGAGAACACGCTTTTGAAGATATTAGAAGTAAAGTAAATTTTCGAAATTCGTAAGCATCTAAGTTTCAACACCTTTCTTTGCTGAAAAAAAAAGGTCAACCGAGGTATGATCCACTTTACAAAGTTCGACCAATTATTGATCACGTCAATGACCGTTTTGATTCAATACCAAAACAATCCTGTTTGTGTGTAAATGAGCAAATGTGTGCAACGAAAATGCGTTCACAACTTTGTCAATATATGCCGAATAAACCCCACAAACTTTTTATTCTCTGTGACTCCTATGAGTTTGCATACCGCTTCGAAGTTTATACTGGTGCTGGTGGAAAAATTGTCCTCCCAGGTGAACCAGCTTTGGGAGCAACGTCCAATGTTGTTGTTAGGTTAGCAAAAACTGTTTCTGGCCAACTTTTTTTGATAGAATTGGTATAAAAACATGCAAGTTAGCTGCCTGCAAATCAAAAACTTAAATTTTTTGTTGTAAATGTAAAGTTAATTTATGTTTTTCTTCAACAAATAATTGTTTTCTTGCTTTTCATAACAGCAACTAATTTTACATTTTCACTTACTTATTTATGTTTATTGTATTTGCTTATTACGTTTATAATAAAATAAAGTAAGAAGATGTGCATCTTGATGTAAATATAGGTAAATACTTTTCCCGGCAAGCCTCATTTTTTTTTCTCAGGTGGCTAAAAAAAACTTTCAATCAAAATAAATATCATAATTGGCTCTTTATGTCAAAACCTATCAAGCTGTGAATTTCTTTATTGAAAATAAAATTGGCCTGGTAGAGGGTTAATGCTATTTGAGAGTATTCTGACGAAAAACTAAATATTTTATTAATTAAAGTTTTAAATACGGTAGATATTACAGTTTTAAAAACAGCCAAGGTCTGGTAGACTACGAGCTAATCGTTTTCGAGATATAATTAATTTGAAACTGAAAAAAACGCAAAATTACAATTTTAAAACCACCACAACACAAGTAAAAAATATTATTTTAGAATTTACCATAGACTTTAATTTAACCCATTCTTTATTGACCCATTCAAATCTAGTTCTATTATTTCCCAATAAGTATTTTGGTCCTATTTTATTTTAAAACATTGTTTTTAATCGTTAATGAAACGCTTAAAACAAGACAGGCGCTCGGACTACGGCGTATATAAGAAAGAGGCGGAAACACGATCTAGAGCACTCATTTTTGCTTAAATTTTGTATGTTACAATTTGTTTAAAAAAATTGTTTGAAAAAATTTGACAAACTTTTCGCCTGGGCGACCTCTTGAACCTATTTTGGGGTATCTCATGAAAGTTATTATGTAAAAAAATCTCATAGGAATATTTTTCGGAACGAACCAGAGCATTTCGCCTTGTCTAATATGATATTGAGAAAACCAATATACGCCAACAGATTTTTTCTCATAATTTACAATGGAATCACCGAGAGAATTTTACTGATTACATCTGCGTACATAACTAAAATATGGGAAATACCTATGTTTTTGTCAATATCCATGTTAATAATTCAAATCGTAAAATAACTAATTAATAAATAAATAAAGTTCATATTTATATTTTGGTTTTGATTCGTATATAAGTATAATGTGTCTATAATAAATATATGTGTTTGGCTACTTATACCCAAAAAGAGTATTAATAGCAAATAATATGATAATAGGAGTCATTAATCAACGATTTTCTCTACATTAATATATGTCATAAACACGAGCTCGGCAAAAAAAACGATTTATTTTATATAAAGATCAAAACGTATATTTGTAAATCCTCAAATACTTTTTATCTTCGTCTATGGATGAGCAGGCGAGAACAGGTCGACCGGAACACATAATATTTGTTTAGAAGTAGTAAAAACCTCAGTTTCCTTGCCAAGCGTTGCACCGGAGGTATTTTGAGTGAATGGCAGGCTGCACAAAAACGACTTTTTCAAGTTTTTACCCAACAGAATAGAGTGAATAAAGCACGGCTGATAATTTAGGTTATCGCAATTATGCAAGTGTAGTAAATTAGTGGTTTTGCATGGTATTAGTACAATTTTTAAAATAAAAAACTTAAATATAGTCCTTCCATAAATATTGATACAACTTATTTAACCAAAAAAGTTTGGTTAGATTTAAAAATGTTTGCACAATTTATTACTGATATAATGACTACAAACTACAAAAAAATAAAATTAAAATGGCTGTTATTTGCCTGAATACAACACGGAAGTCTGTAAGGCCATCCATTGATCGTTGTAGGCATTGATGTTCATAGAAAAATTGTACACCGTTTCTACCAGCGCTTGTTTAACTAAAAATTTTGCTAAAGTCTTGTACAGATCGTGACTTCCAAGTGTACGTTCACACAGACTGCTATGGCGCGATCAGCGATGCGACGTTTTGTTATGCTATGCGTTAAATAGCAAGTTATTATCTGTGGGTGTTTCAATACAATGATATGCTTGTGAGCTAGTCGCCACCGTAGTCTTTTCTGTGTTGGACGTGACGATGGAAAGAAAACTGAAATATGTATTGGCGGAAAATTCACTGTTAAAGTAGGGTATTTTTAAAAAGTGTTTAAATAGAAAGCGTAAATGGGTTCATAGAATTAATAAAGAAACAATTAAACTGCCACAACTCGTGAACAACGAACAGTCACATTATACTTATTTTAAGGAATATATCAAATAATTTTGGTGCTGCACTTCTGCTGCACTCATTTTTTTAATATTTTACTATTAATACTACACTAATTTTATTTTTAAATAATCTGCACGGATGATCAGGGTTAAAGAAGCAATAATCTCAACAATTAGCTGTCTAGATATATTGACAACTGTAGCGTCTGCATAGCTCGAAAGCCAAAAGAAAATGGCAAAATACTGTCACAATGACCCTGACCTGTCAATACACAGAACTAAGTATGTTTCATTATAGACACCTTAAACAAATAAATATGTAGTAATAAAGGCTTAATAGCTATGCAACTGTTTATACATTTAAAACAATTTAAGGAGTTTAGAACGTAACATCTCACACGTAGTAATACACAGATATTCTCAAAGATACATAGTTAAAGTTATAGTTAAAGTTCGTTTTTTGTCCCCCCTCTATTTCAAATTGATGTGAAAATCACCGTTTTTTATATAAAAATGTGAATGTAGAAAGAATGTCTTAGTTTGCAATTGGGCACGTAAAAATTAAGCTGGGTGAAAATTGCGCGACTATGGAGAACCATTAAGAAAATTAATTATCTAATACAGAAAATGCTTATACAGAGAAGGAACAAATAAATTTGAATGATACCATTATTTGTTAAGTATCTTTTTTTGCTTAGTAAAAAAAAATAATTGTATTCATATTTAAAAAATATTTTAACTTTTATTTAATACCACACTTTTATAAAAACCTTAAATAACAAATTAACAAAAAACTTTAGGAGACTAAGTCCATGCTGAGCACCAGATACTTGGGAGATAATCGCCGTCATAATATTCGTGTGCAGCAACCGCAAAAGCACCGAGTAATGACTTTTGACTGATTTCTAATGAAAATACCATAAAACTCCAAGAGACGAGGTCGATTCTAGGCACCAAGTAGTTCGTGGACCATCGTTGTTATCATATTTATATTCACGGACCTCGAAAACCACCCCTATGAACTTTGGAAATGCAATATTTTTATGCACAAAATGCAATTTTCATTTTACTGCCATGAATTTTATTTACAAAATTTCCTGATTTTTTTCTGAATCGAATGCAAAAATATACACAGTCATTTATCTTTCTGAGGAAAATTGGTAGGTTTATTGCTTCATTTCTCTTTAAAATTATTTACGACCCTATTTAGCTCCAGCTGTACATTCAATAAAACAGATAACTTACACTAGATCACCGTTGTTATAATATTTTTTAGGACTTGTAGGAAACTTGTAAGTGACAGCAGATAAATACAATATTAAAAATATTTATTACGTATTATACTTACGTATTATACTTTATACGAAATGCAAGATCAGCCCCTGCTAAAAATCACAAAACAGAGATAGACTTGACTTGATAGGGCCGGACTCGATTGGACCCGCTTAATGCAAAATGGGCCTTAGATTGACCAAAATTTGTAGTCTAGTGAAATAAGGGGTGGGCTAACTGACGGTTAACCTTCACTACTAATAAATGCAAGTACGTGAACTTCAAGTCATTGTTGAGTAATTTATCAATGTTGAGTATGCATGTTTATTTTAAAACAGTGTGGTTTAGGGGCTCCACTATATTTGATAAAATGTCCCACGGAAAATTTCTCGCTCTTTTCAAAAAAAAGTAAAGACGTGGTGTGGTCATAGTCATTTTATTCATTTGGCCTCTCCTAACCGTACTTATCGTTTTTAAAAATGTGGCCACAAAAATTCCTTTCTTTGATTAACTGTTATTAGTAGTTCCTTATCTTTATGAATTTTTTCTAACACTCGAATATTTGACACTCTCCCGATCCATGGTACTACTTAAAAGAGACGCGGTGGTAAGGGACGATTTGGTACGGGTCAAATCTTCCTTAGTCTCTGGCTCTCTGTTTCCGATCTTTCAACAAATTCGTAATGGCACAAGGCGGTGAAGAATATTCTGCCAAAATCGACGATAATGCCCAAATATAATAATTAATCTATTAATACGAACCTAAGTAGTAATTCTAGGGATAGAAAAATCACAAATATATGAAACCTTTTCCGGAGCTCTTTACCATACACGATATAACCTAAATACTTCAATGGAGGTCGAGAAAAATTCCACTTCTTATAATTGACGGTAAAATTGGCTGCCTTCAACCGTTTGTTAAACTGTTTCAATATTTCTAGTTGTTACTTAAATTTAGGGGTTACAACAATAATATCATCCAGAAAATCATACTTTATAGACATACTAACATCGTTTCTGAAGATCTAGCTAAAAAGCTACTTTCTTCCATCAACTGTTGTCAATAGTTTCTTATCTTTATGCATTCTGTCTAACACTTTATATTTGATACCCTTTCGATCCATGGTATCTTCGGGTGTCAATGGTGTCATAGAACTTTTCCCCACCAAACCATCACTGAGGCAGGTATACGTACAACGACCACATGTGCCTTGATTTTTTCTTATTTTACATTAAACACAGTGGTAATATTTAACGGTTTTAGGAATTAAAAAATACAAGCTCTATCTATTTCTAACTTATGAAGAGCAATGACAGCAATACGGTTTTTTTGTCTGTCCACTCCATCTTAATGTCCCAAACTATACTGGAATTTTCTCTGGCATTCAGCGTTTCGTATATTATTGATAATTTATATACTGACCTTGTTTTAATACAATACTAGTAAAAAAAGATATGATTATTTAATATTAAGCTTGTTTGGTGTTAGCATCTTCCACAACATTGACTAAAATAAGCTCTTTTAACTTAAAAGTGTATTTATGTATCTTTTTAGGCAAATCCTTAAATTTGTGTATAAAAAATAACATTTCCCTGAAAAACCGTAATAGCGTAAGCGAAAAAGCAACGATTTTATATTCAGAATAATAAACGGATCAAGTTCAGTTTGCATATCCCAAAAAAGCAAAGTTCCTTTACTTCAATTATTTATCGGATAAACGACAAGTCTGATTTAGTACAGAATTTGGTTATTTGTTTTTACATTGTGGAGAACGAAACTTGTATATGCTTCTAACGAATATCTTATAAATATATATATATATATATATATATATATATATATATATATATATATATATATATATATATATATATATATATATATATATATATATATATATATATATATATATATATATTGTAACGATTGGGGTTTATAGAAAATAATTTATAAGTTATATACTACATAATATTAGATATAAAAAAGTATTTGATTATTTTAAATAAGTTATATACTAGAGAAATTTATAAAAATATATTTATGTGAGGGCATTTTTAATAAATTAGCATATAATAATTGTAAAAAGTTGTATTTTAATATTGTAAATATATATAAGTGAGCCATGTGCATAGGCAACCAAAAATACTCTCGGAGTAATTTGACAGATAGAAATTAATCATAAGGGAATATAAAGTGGGGTTATATAATATATTGTTTGAAATGTGTATTTTATTAAATTAGAGTGTTAGTTACTAATTTAATTATATATTCTGATCTGAAAAGCCTAAATGTAAACAAAATTATTAATAGAAAAGAATGGAATTCTCTGGATCTCCGGAGATGGCCATGTTTGTGAGATGGTTTGTTCCAGAAAATTCAGACATGTATATAATAGAACAAATTGGAACATGATCTCTTACCAGATGGTTCTAGAAATCCAAAAACATAAAAATACCCGTGATTTGGATTCAAGATGGCAGTTTTGGAAGTTTTTAGTCAGAAGTCAAGCAGTTTATTATGAAAGTTAGTTGGAGTCAGTGAATCAAGTACAAATAGTCAAAATGTTTAATATAGTGAGTTAAATGAAGATTAAAAATTATGCATATAATTTAATGCACATTTATGATTATACACAAATAATTATTGAAGATAAAAAAAGGTATATTGGAAGAAATTAAATTATATTATGGTTGGAGATTAGTATAAATCAACTTATAATAATTGGATATTGGTATATTGAAAAGAAGAATAAATATAAATGCTGTTTGCTGGTTTGGTTGGTGGTGTATAAATGCTGGTGAAGAAAACTATATCTTAAATTGGTAGAAGCTGATAATTGGAAAAAGAAATTTCACAAAAACAAGGATAACCGAAGTACGAAGACTTTCAGTGGTGATTAGAATATATATAGTGGAAAACAGTTCATTTAGGCATTCAGTGAAAGAAAGGTACAAAATTTTGTTAATATAATTTAGTTAATGTCATAACAATTTCAATTTTGAAGATAGTTTGTTTAAATTTAACATTGTCTATAGAATTTAATTAGTTTTATAAGAACATCAATTTAAAGATAGTTTATTTTAAATTTACATTGGCTAGGTTAGATATATATGTGTGTTTCATAATAGTTATAATAAAGATAATTTAAAAAAGTACTTACAAGCTAATTCTTTGAGAACCGCGATAAAAACCCTATATTATTAAAATACTCATTGCTCATCATTCAAACAAAAAACACATCATAACAATTTGGCACCCAACGCGGTGGCTCTCTATTTAAAAGAATTAGTTTGGGAAGATAAGTGCTCTCATATAATTAAATTAATTATCAGTAGAAAGAAAAAGTATAGATTTTAATTTTAATTATATTTGAACAAGTAAAGTCTCAAAATGTCTCAAGGAAAGAAAGGTACAAGAAGCAAAAAGAATGAAGAAGATGTGTTAGTAGAAACACAACCTATACAAGAGGAGAGTTTAGTTCAAGTTCCACAAGATACTGCAGAAATGAATCCAGAAAGAGAGGAAAATGTCAATATGGCAGCTTTGATGTCATTAATGATGCAGATGAACAAGACAATAGAAGAGAATTCAAAAGAAGTCAAAGAAGACATGAAAAAAATGGAACAGAAAATGGAAGAGAATACGAAGAAAATGGAAGAGAATACGAAAAAAATGAAAGAGAACACGAAAAAAATGGAAGAGAATTATAGAAAATTAGAAAAGAAAATAGAAGATAATAATAATAAAATTGTAAAGCAAATAGAAAAACAAATGGATAAAAAACTTGAAGCTGCAGAGCAAAAAGTAGCAAATGAAATAAAAAGTATACGGAATGACTACAAGAAAAGGATAGACAATGAGAGGACAGAAGTAAAGAGGATTATTCAAGATAATAAAATAGATATAGAACAGAAAATAGAGTTACAGAAATGTAACTTAGAAGTAAAAATTAACGAAGACAGGAGAAACACAGAAGAAAAATTAGACGATATACAACAAAATATCCAAATAAATTGTAATCAAATAAGAAATGTGGAACAGAGAATAGATGATATTTCACAAATGAGAGACATAGGGAGACCTTACTTAAATTTAACAAATGAGACTGGGATTAAATTCTCTGGTAATATAAAAAATTTGCATCCTAGAGTATACATAAATAGTTTAAAACATAAATTAAGATTTGTGAATAATATTAATGATATTAAAGATTATATTAGAATGACATTAAATGACAATGCAGCAACTTGGTTTGCTAGTATTGAGAATGATTTAGATAATTTTCAAACATTTGAAAATAAATTTTTAAATTATTATTGGGGTGAATTAGAGCAAGCCAAGTTTAGAGAAATTCTATATTTTGGAAAGTATAATCACAATTTAAAATCAAATATGGTAGATTATGCATTAAAACTGATAACAGTTGCAAAATATTTAGAACCACCACTTAGAGAGGATGAAACAGTCTTAAATGTATCTAGACATTTTGATGCTGATGTTGTCCAAACAGTAACTGTACAAAATATTCAAACAATAGATAGTTTTATTAATTTTATTCAAAGAATACAAAGAGGCAATATGACAAGTAATAATAACAACAGAAAAAACAATAATAACTTTCAATATAATAAAAATGATAATCAACAATATAGACAATCATATAACAATAATACTAGGTATGGTGATAGGTTACAAAATTTTAATAATACTAACAATAATCCAAATAGACAGAACTTTAATAATAATACTAGTTATAATTTACAAAATTTTAATAATAATAACAGTAATTATAATAGACAACATTTTAATAACAGTACTAATAATAATAGACAAGATTTTAACAATAGAAGAAATACAGAGCGACCTAACTATAACAGACAGGTAAATTGTGTTCGAAGGAATAGAAGCTGCGAAGACAGGGAACGAAGTAGTACAAGGCAGGAAAATGTGAGTAGAAGTCATAGTAGGGAAAGACATAGGACATCAGATCCAAGTGGTCAGATACAATCTGACAATTCTAATAATCAAAATTTTGTGCAGTAAACTTTCTGAATTACAAGTTAGGCCATTGCTATTATGAAAAACCTTCTGAATTTATTTCTTTAGATGAAGAGAAAATTATTGAATCTATTAATTTAATTTATATAAATGCTTTGGCCAAAAATAAAATGATTAAAATTATGATAGATACTGGTTCAGAAAGTACATTAGTCTCGGAGAATTTTATTTTTAATACATTAAAACTATCAGATATAATAAAGATTCCAAAAATTAAAATTATTGGTGCAAATAATAAGAAGTTGGGTGAAATTGATAAACTAGCCAATTTTAAAATTAATATTCTTAATAAAGAAATTAATAGAAAAGGATTTATTGTCAAGGATTTATGTGTTGATATATTAATGGGAAATGATAAATTGGAAAAGAAGAAAGTAAAGATAGATTTTGAAGAAAAAATGGTAACTTTGGAAGGGCAAATAATTAAATTTATGCAGAAAGATGAGGTAGAAGAAGGAATAAGAGTTGATAGGATATTATTAAAAGAAAATAATGATGTTTATGAAGAAGAAATGTATTTTGATGATAGGGAAATGTCCCAGAAGAATGTAAAGAATAATTATTGTAGTGAATATTTAAGGAATGGAAATTTTAAGCAGATGGATGCCTACGAGGCGGAGTGCGTAAAATTGGAAGCAAGGAATAATGAGTACATAATGAAGAATAATTTTATTTGTAAAGAAGAAGATATGATGAAAGTTTTAAATTGCCCTGAAGAATATAAATCAATAGTCATTTCCATATTGCAGCAACACAAGGGACTTGTCAATAAAGAAAATAGAATTGCACAAAATTATATCCATAGTATAAAAGTTAAAGAAGAAAAAGATTTTAAAACAAAATCATACCCAATACCATATAAATACAGAGAAGAAGTAAACAAAACAATTAATAATATGTTAGAAGATGGAATCATTGAGAAGGCAGATACACGTTTTATCAACCCCATAGTAGTAGTACGAAAAAGATCAGGTGAAATCAGGTTATGTTTGGATGCAAGGAATATTAACAAGATTACTGAAAAGCAATTTGAAGTACCAATGAGTATAGATGGAATATTAGGAAGAATTACAGGAATGTCATTTTTCACTAAAATCGATTTACAGCATAGTTTCTGGTTAATACCTCTAAAAAAAAAAAAGTAGACAGTATACAGGATTTCAGATAGATGGAGTAGTATATCAATTCAAAGTAGTACCATTTGGACTTCAATCATCTTGCAGTGCTCTATGTAAATGTCTTTCTAATATAATAATATAATAAAGTGGAAAAACTTACCAATTTATGTTGATGAAAGTTATTTTGAATGTAAATAATTCCTAGATTTTGTTTATAAATAAACAGAACACAATATCCATTATATTTTAATTAAGGTTATATTTATTCTCTCCATTTGACATGACAGTTTGACCATAGAATAGCCGAACTGTGATCCGTTATTCTCTGTTTTGACATAGACAGCGAACAGGGATGTATTTAACACATTTTAAATAAATAAAAAAAAAAAAAATTTGATTTATTAAATTTAATAAGGTATGAGAAAATTAATATTTAAAAAAATAATATGTAAATTATTTATTTTAAATATTATTTTTGGGGTATTGTAACGATTGGGGTTTATAGAAAATAATTTATAAGTTATATACTACATAATATTAGATATAAAAAAGTATTTGATTATTTTAAATAAGTTATATACTAGAGAAATTTATAAAAATATATTTATGTGAGGGCATTTTTAATAAATTAGCATATAATAATTGTAAAAAGTTGTATTTTAATATTGTAAATATATATAAGTGAGCCATGTGCATAGGCAACCAAAAATACTCTCGGAGTAATTTGACAGATAGAAATTAATCATAAGGGAATATAAAGTGGGGTTATATAATATATTGTTTGAAATGTGTATTTTATTAAATTAGAGTGTTAGTTACTAATTTAATTATATATTCTGATCTGAAAAGCCTAAATGTAAACAAAATTATTAATAGAAAAGAATGGAATTCTCTGGATCTCCGGAGATGGCCATGTTTGTGAGATGGTTTGTTCCAGAAAATTCAGACATGTATATAATAGAACAAATTGGAACATGATCTCTTACCAGATGGTTCTAGAAATCCAAAAACATATAAATACCCGTGATTTGGATTCAAGATGGCAGTTTTGGAAGTTTTTAGTCAGAAGTCAAGCAGTTTATTATGAAAGTTAGTTGGAGTCAGTGAATCAAGTACAAATAGTCAAAATGTTTAATATAGTGAGTTAAATGAAGATTAAAAATTATGCATATAATTTAATGCACATTTATAATTATACACAAATAATTATTGAAGATAAAAAAAGGTATATTGGAAGAAATTAAATTATATTATGGTTGGAGATTAGTATAAATCAACTTATAATAATTGGATATTGGTATATTGAAAAGAAGAATAAATATAAATGCTGTTTGCTGGTTTGGTTGGTGGTGTATAAATGCTGGTGAAGAAAACTATATCTTAAATTGGTAGAAGCTGATAATTGGAAAAAGAAATTTCACAAAAACAAGGATAACCGAAGTACGAAGACTTTCAGTGGTGATTAGAATATATATAGTGGAAAACAGTTCATTTAGGCATTCAGTGAAAGAAAGGTACAAAATTTTGTTAATATAATTTAGTTAATGTCATAACAATTTCAATTTTGAAGATAGTTTGTTTAAATTTAACATTGTCTATAGAATTTAATTAGTTTTATAAGAACATCAATTTAAAGATAGTTTATTTTAAATTTACATTGGCTAGGTTAGATATATATGTGTGTTTCATAATAGTTATAATAAAGATAATTTAAAAAAGTACTTACAAGCTAATTCTTTGAGAACCGCGATAAAAACCCTATATATTATATTATTAAAAATACTCATTGCTCATCATTCAAACAAAAAACACATCATAACAATATATATATATATATATATATATATATATATATATATATATATATATATATATATATATATATATATATATATTGTTATGGATTAGTTTATCGATCAGAAATAGAATGAAGAGTTTTTTTATTATTTTAATATACCGCGGGCATATAAGTTAAAATACAACCCTGTACTTATTTGTAATAGACCATAAGAGAAAACATTGTTCCGTAAAAGACTGAGTGAATAGTGAAAGGACAATGGAACCCGTATAATTATAGATTTAAGAAATAAACTTTGTAATTGTATTTTGCGTTGGGCATTTTTCGAAAGTAAATAAGAATTAGATTTAGATATGAGATAACAAGAATTTGAAAACATATTTCTGTTGAAAAAGGTAAAATTGTTAATGGTTTCTGAAAAGTAATTTGAGTGAAAGTAGTTTATTTGTTTTAAATATCATGTTGGAAATTTTCTAAATCGAAAATAAGTGGGAAAGATGAATGCTTATGATTGGTTAAAAAGGAATGGTGGGAATGAAAGAGTTGAGAAGGTTGTCTGGGGAGTTTGAAAAAATTATTATGTTACCGGCAGTCCAGAAGGGAAGACGTGTTTTCGTGTAGTCAATCTGAGTACCAGTGTTTTCGTTTGTTAGTGAAAAAGGTAGAAGCTGAGAGCAGATCAAAATTGAGAAGATTAATACCTCTTTTGAGTCTGCATAGTCCACGAGATATAATTGAGAAAGAAAGGAGAATTTGTGAATAAAGAATACCGGTCAAAAGAGGCTTGGGCTTGTGTTTTCGGAGGAGTAGTTTGCTGATATGCGGTTTGGATCGATGCTGAGAACGGGAAAGATTTGATGGTAGCCGGACATAATCAATCAAGGAAGGAACTGTGGTTTTGATCGAGAGGAGACATCATTGGTGTAAAAAATTAAAGGTCAGTCAAATAATTTGAATGAAAGAAAATTTTAAGATATTCTAAAAATAAAATCAAATATAAGCATACGAACTAAGATTCCAAGTTTCAAAGAGTTTTTTTTTGTGAATAAATTATATTTTTATATGGTCATTTTTTTTAGTAGATATTATTATAAAACAGATCAATAGATAGTTTGTAATTAAAATTAAATTTAGAGTATAGGAGTGTGTTGGGAAAGATAATTGCCCACAAAAAGTTATTTATTAACATTCATCGTATTGCTTATTGAAAATAAATAATAATTTGTGTGCATATTTATGTTATTTTAATGTTAGTTTCGTTTCCTGTTCTATCCCGATTATGAGCAATTAGTAGATACTGAACCCACTAGAAGAGATATATAAAGTAAACTGATTAAAGTAAAATTAAAAAGGCACCCTGAGAATTTTTAATAGTAATTGAATTGTATGACTCTGCATAAATTAGTGAATTAATTAATTAAATAATTGGATTAATTAAATTAGTGTTAATTAATAATAAAACATCATAAAGCAGATCACAACAACATGGCGAGCCAACGTGGGGCTTAAAAGTATCTCTAGTTGTGAATTTGAAGGATCAGAAAAGGAAAACAGTTGATTGAGAGAATTTATTTGCCCGTCGGAAAGAATTTGATATATTTATTTGAAAATTTATGAAATATTATTTGAGTTATTTTATCTAGGTACAATTTTACATTTATTCTATTTTTGGTTGATTTAATTTTTTGATGAATTTAAAATTTATGTGATAAATTGATAATATTTGGGGAAAGAAAAATTTGTGTATATACAGAAGACCGGGTATTTTCGAATTTTATATCAGCCGGGGATAAATAATCTAACGAACATGTCGACCACAAGGAGTCAAAGCAAAATGCAAGAAAGAAAGGAGGATAACAGATTAAAAGAAACAATTGTTGAAGAAGGATCGGATAATGAAGGAAATGCTACAATAATGGAGGAAAGAAAAGAAACAGGGATGCCGGAAAAATTATTAGCAATGATGCAAATACAGACACAACAAATACAAGAATCATCACTAAAAATGGATGAAATAAAACAAACAATAGAACTAAATAACAGGAATATAGAGCAGCGTCTGGAAAACTATGAACAGGAAATTAAAAGATGTGTTGAGGGGATAAAGAAAGAACTGATACAACAGATAAAAGAAATAACCCTAAAGAATGCAAAACAAGAGACAGAGATTAAAGATATCCAAGATACAATGAAGGAGATACGAAATTTCCAGAAAAAGGAAATAGAACAGTTGGAAGAAAAATTTGAAATGGCTCTACAAGAAGACAAGAAAGAAATAGAAAAACAAATTGAGGATATCAGAAAACAACGAGAGATGGGAGACAGGAGAGAAGTACTCATCCAAAGTCCGGGTGACATAAAAATACAGTTTGGTGGGGACGTAAAAAAATTACACCCAGTAATTTTCATCAACAATTTAAAAAAGAAAGTACGACATATCGGTAAATTCGAAACAGCAAAGGAAACGATAAGGAACCATCTTAAAGATGAGGCAAGTTTATGGTTTGATAGCAAAGAAGAAGAATTGCAAAATTGGCAAACATTTGAACAAAAATTTCTGAATTATTTCTGGCGGAAAATACAACAGATAGAGATAAACAAGGAATTACAAAATGGGAGATACCAGGATAGTATAGGTATATCAGAAAAAACATATGCCCTACAACTATACAACAATGCAAGACACTTACATTACAACTATTCGTCCGAACAGCTAGTGGAACTAATAGCCAGACATTTTGAAGATACCTTAGAAGATCACATAACTCTACAAAACTACAAAGATATTGACAGTTTATGTCAATTCTTACAAATACGAGAAGCAAAATTAAGAGAAAGAAAAATGAGGAGAACGCAAGAAAATTAAAGACAACGAGAAAATCAAGACTATAGAGATAGAGGACAAAACTTTAGGAGAGAGTACACAAGAAGAGAATTTGTCCCGAGGAGGGAAAACGAAAGTAGAGACAACGGAAGAGTAAACTATGAACAAAGAAATCGGCAATGGAACGAAAACAGATATCGAGAGAACCAGAATAGAAACAACACTCGCACATACCAGGAAAACCGGAATAATAATAGAACGAATGAACCGGAAAATCGCGAAAACCGATACGGGTCCGAGAGACCAAGAGAAAATAGAAGAGCGGTCAACAACACACACATAGAGGAATATGAGGATGAGAGACAAAGCGACAGAAGTAGAAGCGAACAAGAACAGCAAGCGTCTTTTCACGAAGGCGCTCACTAAAGACAAAGAAGCAAACAGGAATTTTTTGTCACCCGAAGGAATTTATTAAATTGGCAGAAAATAAGGACAAAATAAGTGGAGCAAATCTGAAATTTGTAGATGGTTTTATTAACGAGACACCGATTAAAATTATGATTGATAGTGGATCGGAAATTACACTGATCAACAGAAAACTAATAGAGGAAGTTAATTTAACGAATTTGATTTACAAAATTCCCAAGGTAAATTTAGTGGGCGCAAATAAACGGACTTTGGCAACTATAAATGAAGGAATACGAATAAAAGTACGTTGGATAAGAAATTTTATGCATTACAATGTGTTGTGATGCCAAACATGTCGCATGATATGATCGTAGGAGTTGATGAATTGGCAGAAAAACATGTGGTGATAGATTTCAAAAATAACACGATGAAAATCACAGAGGAAAAAGAAGAAGAACAGGACAGTAAGGAAATGGAAAAGGAAAAGGAGAAACGAAAAAATGATTTAGACAAAGAACAAACGGTGGAAATGAATTTGGCAATGAAGCAAGGACAGAGAAGAAAGAGGAGATTGGCAAAAAAAAGTGAAAAGTGGGTTTCCTTAAAAGAAGAGATGAGCCCAGAAGAAGAAAAAGAAGAAAGATTAACAAAAGAAGACGAAAAAGGTACAATTGAAACAGTGGTATTTGAAGAAGTATGCGAAATGGAGAAAGCAGAAATTTCCGGAATGAAAATGTGGCTAAAAATATTGTATCCCATCAAAAATTAGACATTGTAGCAATAGATATGTTAAGTAATCTGATAATGACCACGCAGAGGAACAAACATATTTTGGCGATGGTAGATATTTTTTCGAAATATGTAAAGCTATACACATGCCGTACGACAAAGGGGGAAGAAATTATGAGAAAGATAGACAATTTTATAGCCACCGTAGGAACACCAAGGAAAATTCTTTTAGACAATGCTACGTATTTCCGGAGTGACCGATTCAAGAGACAGTTGCAAGACAGGGGAATAGGGACAAATTTTGACAGTATCCGACATCCCAAAAGTAATCCGTCAGAACGTTTTATACAAGAGACGACAAAATTCCTCCGCATTGCTGCCATTGGACAACATCGACGATGGGATAGGAAAGTGGCAGAAATTGAAAACTTCTTGAACACCACTCCAAGTACGGTGACAAAAG
The DNA here is from genome assembly GCF_040954645.1 of Diabrotica undecimpunctata. Lineage (NCBI taxonomy): Eukaryota > Metazoa > Arthropoda > Insecta > Coleoptera > Chrysomelidae > Diabrotica > Diabrotica undecimpunctata. The sequence continues at coordinate 91,286,471 of NC_092807.1, read as the reverse complement.
AAACGCCGGAATATGTCATGAAGGGAATTATGCCAGTACGGCCATGGGAAGAACCGGAGCAGAGAGAGTATCAAACAGTATTGGAAACTGTTCGAAGGAGGCTGCAGCGCAGTAATGAAAAATATCTCCAAAGGCAAATCCAGAATAGAAAACGAAGACCAGTGACTTTCCAGAAGGGATAAAAGGTGCTTGTAAGGGCGTTACGAGTATCAAATCTCACTTGAGACGTGTGTGCAAAGCTAATGCCTATTTTCGAGGGTCCATACATCATACAAAATGAAAATGGAGTAAACAGCTATGTTCTTTGACATGTAGAATCAGAAAAGATACGAGGAGTTTACAATATCCAGGATGTGTACAAATACCATGAATAAAAATAAGAGTATAAATTAAGATGGAGTAATAAAAATTTACGATAGGATAAAATGACTACAAAAGGAAAATATTGTGTTGAGAGAAAATAATATTTTTCTTTGGTTACACTTAAAAAAAAAAATTTGTATCTCAAAACAAGGCGGGGATTTGTTATGGATTAGTTTTTCGATCAGAAATAGAATAAAGAGTTTTTTTATTATTTTAATATACCGCGGGCATATAAGTTAAAATACAACCCTGTACTTATTTGTAATAGACCATAAGAGAAAACATTGTTCCGTGAAAGACTGAGTGAATAGTGAAAGGACAATGGAACCCGTATAATTATAGATTTAAGGAATAAACTTTGTATTGTATTTTGCGTTGGGCATTTTTCGAAAGTAAATAAGAATTAGATTTAGATATGAGATAACAAGAATTTGGAAACTTATTTCTGTTGAAAAAGGTAAAATTTTTAATGGTTTCTGAAAAGTAATTTAGGTGAAAGTAGTTTATTTGTTTTAAATATCATGTTGGAAATTTTCTAAATCGAAAATAAGTGGGAAAGATGAATGCTTATGATTGGTTAAAAAGGAATGATGGGAATGAAAGAGTTGAGAAGGTTGTCTGGGGAGATTGAAAGAATTATTATGTTACCGGCAGACCAGAAGAGGAGACGTGTTTTCGTGTAGTCAATCTGAGTACCAGTGTTTTCGTTTGTTAGTGAAAAAGGTGAAAGCTGAGAGCAGATCAAAATTGAGAAGATTAATACCTCTTTTGAGTCTGCATAGTCCACGAGATATAATTGAGAACGAAAGGAGAATTTGTGAATAAAGAATACCGGTCAAAAGAGGCTTGGGCTTGTGTTTTCGGAGGAGTAGTTTGCTGGTATGCGGTTTGGATCGATGCTGAGAACGGGAAAGATTTGATGGTAGCCGGACATAATTAATCAAGGAAGGAACTGTGGTTTTGATCGAGAGGAGACATCATTGTTGTAAAAAATTAAAGGTCAGTCAAATAATTTGAATGAAAGAAAATTTTAAGATATTCTAAAAATAAAATCAAATATAAGCATACGAACTAAGATTTCAAGTTTCAAAGAGTTATTTTTTTTGTGAATAAATTATATTTGTATATGGTCTTTTTTTTTAGTAGATATTATTATAAAACAGATTAATAGATAGTTTGTAATTAAAATTAAATTTAGAGTATAGGAGTTTGTTGGGAAAGATAATTGCCCACAAAAAGTTATTTATTAACATTCATCGTATTGCTTATTGAAAATAAATAATAATTTGTGTGCATATTTATGTTGTTTTAATGTTAGTTCCGTTTCCTGTTCTATCCAGATTATGAGCAATTAGGAGATACTGAACCCACTAGAAGAGATATATAAAGTAAACTGATTAAAGTAAAATTAAAAAGGCACCCTAAGAATTTTTAATAGTAATTGAATTGTATGACTCTGCATAAATTAGTGAATTAATTAATTCAATAATTGGATTAATTAAATTAGTGTTAATTAATAATAAAACATCATAAAGCAGATCACAACAATATATATATATATATATATATATATATATATATATATATATATATATATATATATATATATATATATATATATATATAATAAAGTAAGGTACACTCGAAGAGTGGTGGGTTTTTCGGTCAAAGTGGAGAAATAAAAGACAAAGAAGGTGGCATCTATTTATTGAAGACGTTTCGCTTTTTAATCGAAAAGCATCATCAGTTCACCTAAAAAGAACAATATGAAAAACCAAACATCCATAAAAAGGTTGTTATAAATGTGTTACCTTAAAAAGATATGTAGCAGTTAATGATATTAAATATGTAAAGAAGCTTATGAAAATGGACATTATAAGATTATGTTGTATAAAAAATTAATTGAAACTGAATACAATCTACAAATTCACTCAAACTTAGCACAGCAAAAGAACATGTGGTAATTGTACATGTATATAAAAAATATGTAAAAAACTTAAGTAAAAAACATTAATTTTCAGAGAACTAAAAAGATCATAAGATACACTTTCAACAGTATATTATTAAATTTTCCAATAAAATCCTTTATAAAAAGGTATATAAAAAGCCCAGTCGGGCTATGTTAAAAAGACAAAACGTTTTCGGAATAAGTATTCCATCATCAGTGTCAATATATTACATAAATGTAGCCACTAAATATGAAGGTAAGAACCCTTTAAAAATTAATATTTAAAGTTTAGTTTACATTATGTCGTGTTTACAAATAGGATGGTAAAGTTACCGTTGGATTGGTAACATGGCGACATATGACTCTACATTAAGTTGCAAGTCCTGAGACGGTATGTCTACGAGGACTTTATTAAAGCAACTAACTAAAATAAGTAAGTTTATTACGAAGTGAAATTCAAGGAACCTACTGTCGTCACTTGCAGGACCGTCCCTTCCTAAGGTCACATTCACCAATAATCCTTAGATTCATATGCATTACATAATAACACAATATCGTGGACAGTAACCAACGTGGAGAGTTTAGCCACACTTTGCTCTCCTTTTTACTTATCATTTCACTTATCAGATTAATTAGAATGGCTTTATTCTCTCCAGTCGTATTATCTAATTGGCGTGGCCTAGGGGTTTGATGGTGTCGACGTTCACAAGGTTGTAGAGCCATTGTTTGTGGCTCTTGGAAAACTTACTTATTGTCTGGCTAATGTATCTATCTGGAGGTCTCAATGAAGATCACAGTTTCTGAATAACCAAGAAGCGTTGACGATGCTCCTTAAAACTTTATTCTGATAACGTTGTAAAACTCAGATGTATCTTTATTTTGCACAGCTTCTTAGTCCTCTACTTTCATATCGATTTAAGGACTTGATTGTACAATAATACTTTATTGTAAGCAGCCAGAGCAAAATATTTCCATGAACCAGTACCTCTTTGTGAATGTAATTCTTTATTCTTCCCTTTTCTCCTTAATATGAGCTTTCCAGCGCAGCTTTGCATTTAATTCCATACCCAACTGGTAAAATTCGTCTCCAAATGTCTTAATCTTGTTAGGTTATGTTGGGATACTGGTGGTATGGAACACGTATTAGACTAGTCTCAAAAACAGGATATATTATAATTAATAGTTGAGAATATTCTTTTGGTAAGTAGCATCTCATTTTGTAATATAATTTATCATGCCACACTTCGTCAAAGTCCTCCGATAAATTAGGAAAAACTGCAGAACAGCAATGGAATACACAAGAATAGGACATATAATATACCAAAGACTAGAAATATACTGAATGAGTTAATAAGACGATTGTTACTGCAGTCACGCCTTTTATTCAAGACAATCATAAAGATTGGAACAAGGAAATTTATAAATAAGCTCATACTATTCGTCTAGCTAATCATAAATTGATACAGTTTTGTCCTTCATCTGCTAGAAACATTCCAGTTGATGGTTCCTTCCTTGGTACTATTAGAGAAACAGCTAACAATATTGTTAATATTAACAATAAACTGTTTCATCCCAAAATTTTGGATAATATTTCTCTCACCTTTAAAGAAGTTCAAAAGAGGATTTATCACTTTTACACTACATTCACCAACTGCTACAATTTATGTAGGCGGGACGTAAAATTTCATGTAAGTGACAAAGTCTGAAAGAAAAACATTCTTTTGAAAGCTGTGGATTACTTTTCTGCTTAATTCGCTTCCAAATTTATTTCATGTATTATAAATATGAACTTTCACTGAACACTAAGAAAACAAAATGTATGATGATCTCTAAGAAAAAACATCAAATTGAAAGAATAAGTGTGAATTATCAACTAATGGAAAGAGTATAGACATACAACTACCTTGGTACGAACGTCAATAAAAATTGGGATCATTCCCTAGAAATAAAATGTATGATGAAGAAAGCAAAATCTGCACTTCAAAAAATTGCTAAGCTATATAAATGCCACGAATTATCCGTACCCATAAAAATCAGGTTTCTAAGATATTATATCTTTCCCATACTATTGTACGGAGTTGTGTCGTAGACTCCTACAGACGCTAACTACAAGACAATTGAGACTTTCAAAATGTAGCTTTATCGTTGAATCTTGAAGATATCCCATACCGACCACGTTACTAATCAGGACGTGTTATTAAGAATGCAAAAAGAAAAAGAGTTGTTAACCACAATAAAAACACTCAAAATCGAATACTTCGGTCACATCATGAGCAACAGTGAAAGATAGGGGTTGATACAATTAATTATGCAAGGAAAAGTAGAAGGAAACCTAGGACCAGGAAGACGAAGGATTTCCTGGCAGAAAAATCTACGTACGTGGTTCAACACAACCACCACAATGCAGGATTTTGCAAAATACAGATTACCATGAGGGTCGCCAATATCCGAAACGGATAGGCACTACAAGAAGAAAAAAGATTATAAATAAAATTTTTATCTCCATTCTAGATGGTAAAGATCTTGGCAATTTCCATGTTCGGGATATTAAGTTGGACATTACTGATTCTGCTGATGAATCTCAATATTTTTTTGTGTAATGTGGTAAAGCATTTTTTTATTATTATTTTATCTTTTTATATTATTGCATTTGCCTAGTTATGATAAACATTATTGTGGATCTTATTTGTTTCACAATGCCTTGATTGTTTACATCTTTCATATTTGTATTATTTACTTTGGGTAGTTGTTTTGGATACAATTAAAAACCTTATCATGTGTTGTGTAAGGCAACATAGTTTACTGCATAGGCACATATTGTAAATTGATTGGTGTCAATAAGACCAGAATGACACCCCTGCATCCTCAATCAGATGAAATAGTCGAGAGGATAAACCGAACGATGAGCAAACACCTATCCAATGTTGTATTAGAACATTAAAGATATTGGGACCAGCAAATTCATTTATTCCTAATGGCCTTCCGCTCGGCCGTGAATGAAACTACAGGCCAGACTTCAACCTGCCTAATGTTAGGTCGTGAAGTTCGTTTGTACTGCGAACTAGAGTTTGGCTGCAGACCTTTCGAAGAACATGCTGCAAGCGAAGATTATGTCGACCGTCTGAAATTAAGAATGAACAACATTCATGAACTTGCCCGACAACACATCCAGTTAGTCAGTGACAGAATGAAAGATCAATATGATTCTCGATGCAAGAATGAAAGCTATGAAGTAATTGATCTTGTTTAGCTTTATAATCCACAACGTCGTTGAGGCTTGTCTCCTAAACTGCAAAGACAATGGAAGGGTCCGTATGAAATTAAAAAGAGAATAAATGACGTAATATACCGAATTAAGAAGTTGCCGAAAGGTAAACCAAATAAATCGTCTTGCACCTTATGCTTGCTCAAATGAAACAGAAGAAGCACGAATCTTTCAACATAAGATCAAATATGATCGAAAACTAAGCTTTAATTAATTTATGTCAAATTATGCAGAGAGAAAGAGTGCTAGATTTGGCGTGACCACAGAAGTTCAGCAGGATCTTTTTAGTGTACCGCATAACGTCTCTCTAGCCCAATGTGTTGCCTAAGATCTTGAGACAACTAAAGAAATCCGTATTTTATAAGAATTTCGGTCGTTTGGACGAGTTAAAAAATCAGTAGCCTAAAGTTGGAAGAGTACTGAGATCAGAAAATGGTCCTCGATCTTTGCTGTATGTGGTGACCAGGAAGTCGTACACAGACAGGGCAAGCTACAAGGATATATGGCGTGCTCTAACTAATTTGAATACAATCGTGTGCAATTATGACATCAAGAATTTGGCCTTAAACAAGACAGGCCATGCACTAGAGAATCTAGATTGGAAGATTTTCAGAAGCATGCTTGAAGTGATCTTCCGAGAAACCGGCGTACGAATTACTGTGTGTTGCATTAATCTGAAGACATCGTGTCCTTCAAAGACAGTAGACTGTTATTTATTTCTGAGGGGTTCATGTAGAGCTGGAGAGTTCTGTAGATTCCGCCATACTGGGCCTTCATGTAAAGATGCTGATCGGGACGTTCAGATCTAAGAGGGGAGCAGTGTAACGAAATAGCCCGTTTCCAATGCGGGGTACGTGTCACAATTCTTAAGGTGGGTACACATATGCTCCGAATACTGTCTTGAACCCCGTCGCGTACAGCGACGCGATCAACAGAAGTTCGCGACGTTGTTACAGGGGGCATTGAAATAAGTAACGAACCGAACACCGCTTCGTACTTTGTACCAAACATTTTAGCGTTCCAGCAGTAATTGAGTTGAATTTGCATGTGCAAGATGTAAGATTTTCTCTCCGTAATCCAGATAGAAGATTGGTCATTTTTTTACACTCATCCACTGTAATTTGCATTTTAGAAGCAATCTCTTCCCATGCATCGTTTTTTTTTATCTTATTGTAGTAACTGGGATTATTTGTATCCCATAATATCTCTTTTTCCCGATAATTTTTTATTAAGAGTAAACTATTCTCTTCCGTCCATTCCATCTTGATGCACTCAACTTTAAAAACACCTTCAACCTTCAAAATAACAGACTGACTATTTTGAATGACTGGAGATTCGATAAAAGATTCGCAAGCTAGTCCAAACATGAATTCGCGGTGTAAATTGTCGCGCTCAAATTTCTTTTGATGCGAAGGCATTTTACCGACAACCGATGGATCGCTTCGATGTACGTTGTTGACGCGTCGAGGTACGGTACGCGGTTGCATGACTCTGTCCACACTTGAGAACGCGACGGGGTTCGAGACGGCATTCGGAGCATATGTGTACCCACCTTTAGAAGGATAAATCTCGAGCATACAATCGATGGCACTCTTAATAGCGCCTGCCTTCGAGGCGCTTCCAACGGGAAGTCTAGAGATGGACTACACCAGATGATTCTAGAATAATACTTTTGGTATAAACGCTGTTATGGGTTGAGTCTAGTTGATAAGATATTTTCGTGCTGTAAACTTATAAATAAATATATTTATATAAAGTGAGAACCGCTCGTTTTATTTAAAAACGGTACAATACATAACCTCCTCTTCTGCACATGTTTCTTTTAACTTTAAAGTTCGTCCAATAAGCAGATAGTATATCTTTATTATAATTTAGATAATTCATCTAATAATAAATATATTCATTTAATCCTTGCCAATTTGCTATTTGTTATTTAAGATTGTAATTGTTTTCAATGTTCATATGACATGGAAATATTTTAACATATATGAAGTGGTTATAGTTTTTTGGCCAAGTTTTTTTGGTTTCCCTTGTTGGGTGGAACTTTATAATTCAACAGCATTTGGTCGACCATGGGATATTACCTGCTGATATGTAGAACCACTACATTCTGCTATTATGTGTAGTCAACGTCAGCCACTAACCACTAGATTCTGCAATCATTTGAAGCCAACAAAATAGCCAATGATGCCATAAGTATTATTTTATATTTTTAAAGCTTATAGGCAAGATTTACTTTGTGATTTTGTTCAATTTTTATTTAATATCAAAATTTTCAATTTTTATACTTTTTATGTACAATAAATATAATTATTTAATCTTGGTATAAATTTTTTTGTTTATTAGTCCCAACCAAACTCATTTTTCATCTTTACTTTTTAGATAAGACGTGCTCACACCTGAGAAACTGAGCTAAACAAATTTAACAATTGGGTCCCAACGAAAGTTGTGAGTTTTATTGTTCTATATTGGTTCCCAACTTTCGAAGGTCAAACATATTCTAATTCCTATAATTAATAAAGATTTTACCCAAAAAATCCCTAAGAGAAAATTGTTTGATTGATTTGCCTGCATATCAATTCAATTTGTTCATATGTATATTATATTAGGTACTCGTTATAGATATCAGACATGTTTTTGTCATTTATTTTGAGTACAATTTAGCTAAATTTCACATATTTGTTTTTGTTATTTCGTGCATATATTAATATGGAGATATTAGATTAAACATTAATTAATCTCTAGAAATGTCCGTTTATAATATATTGTATCGGTAACCCCAACTACAATGATTTTTTACGAAAATATTTCATCAAAATACATACACCACATTGCTGAAATTAATTAATAGTAAAATGTTATACAAATCACAAACCAGGAATATTAAATTATGAAAATGTATTACCAAACACGGCGACTGTTAAATCCGTTCCCTAATTATAATGTTGACGAGAAAGTCATTAGGAAAGTTATCCTGAAAGTTAACAAATTGCAATTTAGATAATGAGAGAGTGTTACTGTAGGTGTTTTGAATGTCAGAACAGGATTGTTAAAGTAAAAATGGCATAATCAAAATTTCATCTTCGTGACTGAAGAGAATAATCCATCGCTGTTGGCTGGCTTTCCTCGATCATCTAAGTAATTGTTTAAAACAAATATTGATGACATGAAGAAATTGGTCTTTTCATTGTAGAAAGTAGTCGAAATAAGTTCTTGTATCATTAAAATCAAGTTTGCTATGAACGTATGTTTCACAAATTAAAAATTTAGTTTTAAATCAAATTGTTTTGATTTTATTGAAACTTTTTATATGTGTAATCTTTAATATAAATAGTAAATGATCTCATTAAAAAAAAAGCTTCCAATAATCAAATAGGTACTTCTTTGCCATCTTTGGCATTAGCTGTTACCCGTGGAAACTAAGCAACTATGTTTTCATGTTTAATTTTTTCAACTATTTATCTAATCTTTTGCACTAACTATTTAAAACCGTCTATAAAAATATAATAAAGACCACTTCGGAGACCGATCCTAAACATGGTAATACAAATTGTTTTTACATTTCAGTTCCCAAAATTGTCTTTTTTAAAATAATTCATATCGAAATAAACTTAAACAAAAGCAATAGGTGATCGTACACACATGTCCAAAAGTTTGGAATATGTACAAATAATATATCTACGCCTATGGTGGTTTTAAAATTGTTATTAATATTCATTCTAAAGCGTTTTTAAATGAAAATGATAAAAAATTTGAATCGTTTTTGTATGATTTTGATCACATTCTGATACACATACGCTGATTAGCGTATTTACACATTTTTTTAGTTTTTGTTTAAATTTGAATTGAGCCGTTTAAAAATGCCTAGAAACGTTATATCTTATTTTGACATACCTAGAGTAATTTCTTTGTTACAACAGGGCTTTAGTCAAAGTTATAATGCGAATATTGTTGGTGCTACTTAGAGTGCTGTATCGAAAATTAAAAAAAAATTCCAAGATACAAATGACGTTAAGGAACGTCCCAAAAGTGGTAGAAGTCGATGTACAATAGCAGCACAAGACCGGCAAATACCACTGTAGCTCATAGAAATCGTCTGGAATCTACAAGTGGTATATCCAGAGAAATTTCTAGGCTTCAAGGACTGAATATTTCATGGCAAACAATAACACGTAGATTAAATGCAGTAAATTTATATCGTAGAAGACCGCTACGTGTTCCTAAACTAACCTACCAACACAAAATAGTAAGGTTGCAATGGGCTAGAGAAATGGTGCATCATGGTCCTAACTGGAATAACGTGATGTTCTCTGATGAGTCAAAAATTGGCTTGGTATCTGATTCTCGAACAACACTGGTTTGGAGGGCCCCATGACGACAAACCCGACTAGAAACAGCCCAACCGCGTGTCCCATTTGAAGGTGGCAGTATTATGGTTTGGGGTGGTATTATGTGTGGTACACGGACGCCACTGCTGGTTCTATAGAGAAGAGTCACTGGTGCTGTGTACATCGAGGAAATTTTAAATCCTATCGTACTTCTATTGCGAGGGGCAGTAGGTGATGAATTTGTGTTTATGCATGACAACGCACCTCCTCATCGAACAGCAGCAGTACAAAATTTTCTGGAAGAAGAAAAAATATCTACATTACAGCCGCCCTTGAATTCCCCCGGCATGAACGTTATTGAACATGCTTGGGACATTCTCAAAACACGCATGAAGAAGCGAAACAATCCCCCTATTACACTTCGAGAACTAAAAGATGCTGTCTGTGAAGAATAGGAGAAAATTCCGCAGGCCCAGCTCGACCAGTTAATCGGCAGCATGCCAAATCGCCTACAGACATGCATACAGGCCAATTGAGGACTTACTAATTATAAGTTTTATTAAAAATTATTTTTTTCTATACTAATTTACTTTTAAATGTAAGTTGTACATTGTAAGTTTTTTACTTCAAGAGAATAAATAATTTTTTTGTATGTCGTTTATCTGGTTTTGAGATTTATTTAGTATTGTTGAGAATTGAAACAAAATGATGTTTAATTATTGAAAACAGTTTATATATAAAAATCAATAAAAAGATGAAATATTTCAATATTCCAAACTTTTGGACATATGTGTATATAGTGCAGCTACATTACGGAATACAGCAGTGAGTTATTCTTATTTTATATATCAAACACAATTCAAAGCATACCGTTTGTAAGGTTAAGTGTCGGCTGAAAGGCCTGTTTTTAGAATCATTTCTGGTTCTATAACTGGTTTAAATTAAGTACTAATGAGTTTATCAAATTTAGTTTCCTTCTAAGAATCAAGCAATGTTATTTATTGCGCTACCTGATAATAAAATAGAAGAGTACTTAATAGCTCTTGGTGAAGTTGTCTATCCACGGAATACTTTATTTTCATCAAGACTATCAAATAACAGAATATGTATCTATCTCTTCAGCAAATCCTTGGTTGAAAATTTTATGTCAATTTCAGCAGAAATAACAAAAAGAGGCGAAAATCTAAAAGCACGAAGATTAATAACTCCAAACGAAAGACTGTTATTATCTAATGATTGCCCTTTTTGTCCACACACTTTAATAGAAAATGAGTTAAGGAGATTGGGTCTTAAATTAATGTCACATTTAAACTTTTTTAGAATACTATATTATTTCTTCTTAATTATGTATGAACAAACTTCATATCGCATATTTTTAAGCTTAGATTAACCCTAATGTTTTTTCTGTAAGCAAACAGATCACATAGCAGCAAATTGTTTGAGTAGTAATCCACAAAATGATTCCACTCTTATCGACCACTAAACACAACAAACACAAGAATCCTCCAAGTCTAACAAATCACCCTCAGAAATTGAACCAGATCTTCCAGTCAGTAATTCTAGTACGGAACCTACACCTAACCAAGAAACAGATACGAAGTTAATACCTACCGCACTTATAGAAACTTATTGTATATCTAAAGATCAGTCAACATTTGAAATCCCAAAACCAACCAAAAAAAACAAAAACAGCAACCTGAAAGTACCATATCACATTAGGAAATGATGATGTCAACAAAAATAATATTTAACAATATGTCAAATAATTTTAACTTAACATATGAACTAACTTTTGACTTTTTTAAAAATTATTCTAGCTTGTCTGATCCCCTCAGCTTACTACAAACATGCACAATGGATACACCCAACTTTATGAATATGATAACAACAATTAAGCCGTATTTTACAGAAAAAAGCATAAAGATCAAATTCTAAAATAATAAACAAAATACAAAAAATGCTAAACATTTTATGGCAATAATCTCGCCATCAATTATTTGTTGAAGTGATTATCAGTGCAATATATATATATATATATATATATATATATATATATATATATATATATATATATATATATATATATATATATATATATTCCACCTGACTTACCAATCACAGAAATAACAGATGATGATTTTAATGGTCACAATCCAATTGGGGGATCTCTAGGAATATATTCCAAAGGTAAAATTTTAGAAAACATAGTTACCTTAAAAAACCTAAACTTGCTGAATGATGGACAATTAACACGATATAAGTACTATTGATACAGGTACCTTATGAGCTATCGACTCTTCATTATGTGATCCTGTACTGTCACCAGTACAGGATTTTCAGTTTTTAAGTTTTCATGGGATGTAATCTCGTTTTAATATGCAAGTGATTATTATCCAATCAAAGTATTTTTCAATAATAATTATGAAGATATTAATACAACTCTAATTCCAAAATGAAATCTAAAGAAAGCCGATTGGTATTTATTCAAAACGTATATCCAACCGCCATATTTTAAAAGAATTCACCGGAAATCGTCAAATTGATGAATTTCTAAATTCGTTTATATCACTAATCCATTTTGCTGGTGAAAAACATTTAGGTAAAACACAAACTCTACATAAACGAAATTCATAACCATGGTGGAACGCAGATTGTACTGGCATAATAAAAAAATATAAAAAATTCTTAGCAAATTAAAACATCACACAACATCTGAAAATATCATAGAATATAAGAAATTACCGGCTCAACCTAGATATATAACTGAAAATAAGATAAAACAATCTTGGCAATTTATTACTTCTAATAATACCAATATGCCTATAAGCACCGTATGAAAGCGGGTATGGAAAAAAGAAAAATATCTGGAAGCAATACACATAAAAGGATTCCATTCGATTCCTCTGCAAAATTAAACAGATAGTTACATCTAATAACGACAGAAGAACTACTAGCAAAATAATTTGAAATGAACTCCAGCAATAACAACTTTTCTAAAGAGTTTATCAATACTAAGATGATTTCAGAAAATCAATTAATAACATTTACCATGGAAGAGCTTAAACACTCTTTAAGTACCAGCAAAAAATCGGCGCCAGGACCAGACGATATTCCTGTTACTTTCTTACAAAATCTATCAGATAATAGAAAAAAATATCTTCTTAACCTATGCAACAGAATTTGGACAAATAATAAGTTTACCACAAAATAGACGCCGTCGATAATAATTCCATAAATAAAACCAAATAAATCACGAAATGATGCTGATTCCTATAGGCCAATTTCTCTTACCAATACAATGTGCAAAATCTTAGAAAATATGGTGAATTATAGACTAAGATGGTTTTTGGAAAATAATAAATTAATAATCAATGAACAAAGCGTCTTTGCTACTACACCATAGATAGATAGTTTAATTGACCATTAGTCCAAAATACATTAATCGTTTGCAATTGGACAGGAATGTCTTGCTGTTTTTTTCGATATAAAAAAAGCGTTTGACATGGTTTGGAGATACTACATTCTTAACACACTTAGTCATTGGGATGTCAAAGGTAACAGGCTATATTTTGTCCATAATTTTCTTAACAAGGGACAATTTAAAGTTAAGATATATAGTACAATATGCAGCACTATGGACCAAACAAATGGAATAACCTTAAGACTCAGTTATTAGTTCAACACTATTCTTAAGAGCGAAAAACAATATCTTAGAAAACTTTCCAAAATCTGTTAAGGCGAGATTATACGCTGATGATTTGGTTATATATTCAAGAGGAAAAAATATTCTTTCTATACAGAAAACCTTACATCGTGTAAAAAATTACCTTGAAAACCGGTAAAAAGCTGTGGGATTGCAATTTTAGATAAAATCCAATGACTGTACTGATCGCATGTTAGGAGCATAACGCATAATAGTTAACCATTGATGGCACATTTTAATGTTCTTTTTATATTATATTCACTAATTATCTTATATATTTATTACTTACGTTAAAATTAGCAAAAAAATAATTAAAACAAAACTTTTAGATGATTTGAACCACTAAATAGTAACAACAAACCTTGCAAAATGTGTAATTTACCTCCGACTTTCATATCACAACTTCGATTAAAATTTTACAGGTTTTAACTATCCAACGTTTTCTATTATTTTTTAATTTATTTTGCCGTGCAGTTAAACATTGGAACTGGATTAAATGTCCATTAAACTAGCACTGATTAAATGTTTGTGGTGTTTACGTTTCATTAACGTTTGATACGTAGTCAACGTTTACCCAAATAAAAAAAAAATCCTAAAATAGCAAAAATATGAAAATTTAAACAACACTCAAACATATGCCGCGTCACTCACTCTAACAGTAATTAAAGTAACGGCTTTAACGATTTGTTTTATGCGTGAAATTCTGTATAAATATTATATAAATAATGAACACTAATTTCATCCACAAATGCCGTAGAAACATTAAGACTTGTACATTTAAACGGACAATATTATTTAAATAAATATTGTTCGAAAATTGTTTCTATTATAATTAAATCTTAGAAACTAGTCCCAATCAAATATATGTTTCCCGTAGGCTATGGCTCCACGAGAGACAGATTGTCGCTAGCAGTAGCAGTAAAATTACGGCGGCAGTAAAGCAGTAAAATCATGGCTCCACGAGCGACAGTTTACAGCGCGCATATCGCTCATCGCTATCGTTTTGGTCTTGTAGTGGCTCCATGAGCGTTAATATGAAGCAGCTACAATCAGTGGTATCTTGTCCGTTTATATAATGTCCGTGTATATAGCAGATAAAATAAATAAATAAATAAGTAAAATAAATTCACACCGATAATACAATAATATAGTATGGATAATCTATCATTTCAACAAAAAGTTGCTTTAATATTGGCATTGTGCCGTCGACGTAGGGTTAAAAAACAACGGAAATGGTAGATTCACCCTGTTCTAGTGCCTAGACAGACAGAGGGAAAATTTTTTCTTTTACACAACAAATTAAAAGAATATCCTGACAAGTTTTTTGAATATTACAGGATGTCAGTGTCTTCTTTTAATTTTTTATTATGTGAAATAGAAGATGTCACACGAAAACAGGATACATCAATGCATGCTAGCCTAAGTCCATAAGAAAAATTAGCAATTACCTACCTTAAAGTAAGATTTCAAATTACATATTTTATAATCCTATACATGTATCTACCTAAAAATAAAAAAAAAAACAAAATATTTAACTATTTAACTTTCATTAGAATAAAAAGGGGCCGCCACCACTTCTTACCGCTGCGTATTCTGTAATTAGCTACTGAATTATCAAGTAGATCGACGGCTCCCATATGTCGATTATATTCATTTATTATATTGAGTTGATGTAATGAATCTTCCTTTTCCAATATCTAACTTGCTTTTTTATGTTACAATAATCTAAAAAATTCTGATGCGACATAAAATCTGCTTTGTTGCATTCTTTTATTTATGAATCACGCCAAGCTATCGAAAACGAAACATTAGTACTGAAGGATAATAAAATTTTACTATAAACAATAATTATTAAAATTTTATTTATATGACATGATTAGACAACCACTTATATAGAAATGAATCACCAGTTCGAAGAAGGAAATCCAAAAAATAGATTTTCGGGAAATCAATAAAAGCTGTTTATTCTCTCTATTCAACTTTTTTTTTGTTTAATAATGGCATCTATTATAAAGTACAGTTTGATACGGTTAATTGGGATTGAAAAAAACCCATCCATTGATTTTTGTTATCTAGAATATTGATAAAGAAAATATTGGATTTATTTCTTTCTTAGAACTTTTAATTTTTTGTTACGATTTGAGACACAAAATTGTATGAAAAAACTTTAGTTATTTATAAAAACAAAGAAACAACTTAACAAATACAGAGAAATAAACAAACAAGAACAAAAATACCCGATTAAATGGCAATTACCGCTACAAGCAACAAATTACTGCTAGTGGAGCCACAAACGCGCTGCAAATTACTGCTAAAAAATAGGTCCGGATCTATTCGAACGCGACACGACCTTGACGACGCCTCTCGGTCTCGAAACGAAGCGACAATCTACAGCGCGTGGAGCCACTCAGTATTCACTGCTGTCGTTTTCATTTATCAAGCTACATTTTACTGCAACTGCTAGCGACAATCTGTCGCTCGTGGAGCCATAGCCTTAGAAACAAAATATTTCAAACATCTGGACTGTCTAAAAATGACTAACTCTAAGTCGGGTTTCCATATCAGTATATAAAACTGATCCATAATAATATAAGTATTATGTCGGTGGAAAATAATATTAGTAGATGCCTAACCATAAACTAATGAGCACGTAGGGACAATTTTTGAGTACAAATGCCATTATATTTGCATTATAATGTGATTAAAATGATACTAAAATACTAGGATAGTGAGACCGATCCTGACTGAGCACAAGTTAACCTGTGTTTTAGTTACGATCGTAATTTATACAAAAAGTGCAAGGAAATAGTCTGATTTATTTTGTGAAAGTTGTGAATATCAATAAAAATAGGCATCAAGTGACCAACGAGATATTATTTTTCACTAAGTATTCCAAATAACAAACATTTTATTGTATGTACCAATAATATAACATTAACCAAAAAATTTTAATCGAGGTTTAAATTGATAAGAACCTGGTTCAGGTTCCCATCTGGGGACAGGGCTGCACTCACTCTTGCGGATAACACCTGTTATTTTAAAATAATTTTACCGAAGCAACCATGGATATAAGTAAACTTAGGCAAATATGCAAATAAAATAGTATGAAATATCCGCATGAATATACAGTATTTTATGCAAAAATATGCAGTATTTTATGTAAAATATGCATACTAATCTAGAAATATGCATCTAATAAAAAATATTTACAATATTTTTTATTTACAAAAATACTTACAATATTATAAATACATAACATATACAATTATTTTAACATAAATATTATTTTGAATTGTGGTAACAATAGATTATCAAATGATGTTCAAAATTTTCTAATAAAAACTTATGGCTACTATCTGAATACATATAGTGATCCCTACCGCTTGGTTCTGGGAATTTGTCAAGTTAGGAGACTTAAAACCGGAACAACGCATAGTTAATATAAGCTTCCGAGTGCACCTCACGTAAAAACTAGAGACCGACCGATTAATCGGCTTCGGCCACCTTCGGCCAATATTTAAACCCAAAATTCTGCTTCGGCCAAAACAAAGCCGAAGGTGGAATAATAAAATGATCTGTCAGTATACTATACTACTATACTATAGAAATGAAATAATCTCTGACCAATAGGCTTCGGCGAGTCTTTGATAATTTAAATAATATTTAAACTCTATTTTATACCCTTAACTAAAACGTTTTACAAACTTTCAGGTCGTGTAGTAGGTAGGATATAAATTTTAACAATAGGCCCAGATGTCTCAAAGATCATCATTTGAATACCTATTTCTCACGTAGTAAAATTCTGATAATAATAATTTTATTGTATTTGTTAGTTTTGACTAGATACCTAAATGGCAAAACATCGACCATTGACTATGAATGTTTTTTAATGTTATTTATTTTTATTATCGCTTCTATTACCAAATAATGTATAAATGTTTGACTTTTTTATCTCATAATTTCATATTTTTGTTTACCACTATCAGGTAATAAAAATATAAAGCACAATATTTAAATTTTTAACATATAATAGGTATATTTTTAGTCACCTTCGGCATCGGCTTCGGTTTCGGCCAAAAAAATCACATTCGGTCGGTCTCTAGTAAAAACTCGGTAGTCTGTTTGTTCCTTGACTTATTTCACGACTAGTTCCACTGCCGTTCGCTTCATTTTTCCCAAAAAACCTAATAATGTCAGTGACATTATTAGGTTTTACCTAAGTTAGTGACATTATACAAAAACTGACAATAGGCTGAGGTGTCCATTCGCAAATAATTGCGCCAGTCATCTGGTTCGCCTCTCAGTTCTTTTAGTAACGAGACGTGGGAATACTGGCGTCTTTTCAGAAGCCATTCTCTTGACCGTCTTGTCTTTTCCCTCTTCATCCCCTTTTTCCTTAGTCGTAGTATCGTTATAGTTGAAAAAATAAAAGAAAGCAGCCGTGTTTCCTGCATAATAAAAAAAAATAAAAAAATACTAAACAAACTTCACACAACTCAAGACTCTGAATTGAGTAGAAATGAGGTAGAAAACGGAAAGAAAAACGTAGTGTGTATACACTGGACAAAACGTACATTTTGTCGTACGTTTTATATGACCCACAAAACGTACAATAAGACGTAGCGTGAAAACGGGCCATTACAGGTGATTTCAGGAATACCTTTTTGACGCTCGCTATTAAACTGTTAACTAGCGGAAATTTTTTTCTTACTTAAAATACGCAATAATATAAGCAATAATTTATCATTAGGCACAGCACTAGAAAGAAAAAAGTTTGCTAATGCTTCTTGTGTAAACCGTGATATTGTTAGGGCGTCGTTTTTTTACACTTGCTTACAGGAAATTAAATACGAATTTGGAAAGGTTTCATCGCTAAGTACTTCAATCAATAAGTGCACAATGTATCTTCCTGACGAGTCACTGGTCTCGTCCACACATATGTAAAATTAATTATTACCTATTTCGGTTTTTATGTTGTGGATAACTGAGGAGTATAACAAATTAACATTATTTCTCTTTACACAGTTCGTTCGCTGTATTTACTTAAATAGTACTTTTCTTAAACATAATCTCCAATTTAAAAATCTTTGTTTGTACCACCGTGTAAATTTTTAAAATAAAATAAAAAATAATTCGTATGTACTTACGGTTTTGCCACAACATGAGCAATAAGCTTTATCCACATCCATGGATAGATCTTTGTAAGATTTTATTTAAGTTGAAACATTGCTTATTTTCGGCATTTTCAAAGCACAATAATTATTCATAATTAGAAATACACGTTGTTTACGCCTCCAATTTTACAACAAAACTGAAACCAAGGGAAATTGACGGTCAAAATAAAATTTTTTATCTAGAGACATAAACTAGCAGACACAAACCCTTATTTCCAGGACAAAACGTGACAAAACTATTAGCCGCTATCTTTTATTAGTTACTATACCAAGAATTTGAATACAAAGTGATTATAAAACTAAATATTAAATACTAAATATTACCAAAATTAAATATTGTTATTTTCTGTAAGTTTAAATATAAAAATATAAAAATATATAGTTAACACAAAATTTTCAAATTATTATGCACTTTATACTCACATTTATAAAAAAATGCAAAATTTGACATTTTTGCATTTTTTATGCATTATATGCATAATTATATATATGCATTATTTGCATATTTGCATATTTGCATAAGTCTAGATGTAAGTAATATACAACAACTTGATTTCGAACCACCTGAAAATAAAAGAAATGTACCAAAAAGCTACACAGCAGTGACTATTCAATTTAAATTTCCTTCCAAAGAACAAGCACTAGTGTGTAGTGCAATTGAAAATACTCCTCCTCAAGACTACCTAATTTCTCTTGGTAATATTGACATTAACCTTATAATAACCAAGAAGCATCGAGTTAGAATATATGGAGAAGCTATGAGCATATTAACGTGTATATTAAAAACAGCGTCAGAGGTTGTGGTTAACGATCAAACCAATATGGCAGGGAGATTAGGGCCTGGCTCAATAATATTAAAATTACTATACAATTATGATTAGTTATTCAGAAGATTTAAAGATAATCGAAAAAAGTGCAATACATTTTTAATAAACTATGATTTATTTAATCAAAATTAAAGGGGTTGCCATTGGGTAGCTATTAAAAAATCATGTAAAAATTACGATATACACTAACAAATTGAATAAAACGAGGGGTAGAAGATGCGCATTCATTAAAAGTGTAGCGTAATAAATGCCACTGTTAGGATGTGAAGAAATGTGCTTAATGGAAGGTGGAAAATGCTCTGATCATTGGCAACACGGTTACACAAACAAGCGTACTACGGTATGGGCTTCAGTCTAGAAGAGGTGTCTTGGTCGGGGTTCGACAGAGCTAGACTAGAAGAGATTCGCGAGTGAGGTAAATACAAGTAAGAGACGAAACTTTTGGGCACCGCCCTATTTTTGAAGGAACAGGGAAACCTAGTAAATACGAGAATTGATAGAAAATTAGATAAAAGCGATAACGTGAAAGATATAAAGTGACGAGAGCGGAAATAAAATAAGACAAAAACAATGCGAGATGGTAGATACATATGGTTCCTAGACGGGAACCAAAAGAGTAGGGAATAGTAATTATATCCCGCTGTAAACACTAAAAATACGACATAATATAAAGAATAATTAATACAATCAAATAACAATTTGTACCTGAAAGATATATTAATATAAATAATATTTTAAAGGGTAAACTAAATATACGGTATAAAATAAAAGAAATACGTTCGTTTTACAACTTATGTATTTGATAACTTCAAATTAACTGAACGCTGGCGCTGTGCAAAGATTGTTACATACTTGAAGAAAAATTAGTTCAATTAACAAAGTTAGAAAAGTTATTATTAAACAAACATCAATGAATATCTGCCGAATATCACAATCGAAATATTGTGTAGAAATAAAAAAATTTTGAAAAATTGAAATTTTAAGATATTTAGATTTAAGATATTTGAGTAATCTCAAGAATAGCAGGCAAAAAATATCTCGGAATTTGATTCTGTTAAGGTTTAATTATATACAATTACTAATAAATAAGACAAAAATACATATATACTTATAACAAACAGTAAATATTATTAACAAATTATTCTTTGGCTTTTTATGACCGTACTTATATTATCAATTGTGCATCGTCAAAGGGAAAAATTTACTATTATAAGACGATAAATCACTAAACTGAAGTCGGTAATATTTCTGATCATAAAACTTTCGGCTTTTGGTTGATTTGAGATGAAACCTAAAAATACAATTATATGCATCACTAAGCATTAATAACAAATTTATATTTTAAATAAAAAATATGATTAATGAACTCAAAAATATTATAAAAAGCTTAGAAACTATATATTAGTATCTTTATCTTCTGTGTATTCATCATTTCTATTTTATTGGAAGTGGATGTTCTAATGGCTATTTTGTAAACTTTTCAAAATATTCAATAATGACTAAAAAAATAATCGAGAAACTGATCTACGTTACTTATAAGATTTTTTATGAATACTATTAACTTATTCTCTGAAGTACGAGGCATTACTTTGTTTACATATTTGTATACTAACCTAAGAAACGTTATTCCTGAAATTTTTTTATCAACATTGCTACTGCTACTGAAACTACGTTGAGAACAAGAAATTATTATTATGCACTATCACAATATAATACAGTTACTATAAAAGTATTAAAACTAAACAATATTTTAAAAACAACAAACGTAAACAATCATACACGATCTGACACAACGATTATAATAATATGAAGTGAGGTCATTTTTATACACGTGATGCCCTCTCCATAGATTCTAACTCGATGCCAAGAAGACACCAAGTTTTTCTTACACTCACATGTTGTTATAATAAGTAGTTTTATATTTATTTATACAAAGATAATTTACAGTCCACATCAGTTTAATTGTATCTATCTTACAACATAATCCAACACGTAGTGTAAGAATTTTACAATATATTTTTAAATTATTTTATAAATTTTTATATAATTTTACAACATTTTACAGGATATATCAACAATCTAAATAGAGATTGTTTAAATAATTATACAGCTTTCAAATGAGAATTATTATTTAGAGCATTAAAAGGTATATTATGTTAGTAAGTTTTTCTAACAAAAGTCTACAACATAGAAAAAAATATGTAGATTTATTGTGTTATAAATAAATAAATTTATTTTTAACAAAATTAAACATCTTTGGGATGTGGTTAAGCAATATTTAGGTTTCCCTCTTTGAGTTACATCGGGTCAAAAAAAAAGAAGAAACCTTCTTAATTGGAAGGCAAGAAAATATATTTTTTTACGTAAACCGATTTTGAACTTTGAAATTCAATTTTCTTCGACCTAGTTGTTTTGGCATTTTTTACGCTCAATATCAATCGTTTTTATTATTATTGTGTATGTCATGAATATCTTGAAGATATGAATATGTTTATTTAGAAAAAGCTCCGAAAGAAAAAGATAATATTTGAGAGATTACCATCCTATTTTTTATAACTTCGTTACAAATTCCGTTCAATTTTGATTGGTTGTCATTAACTACTTCTCGTAATTCAACTTTTTGTTAACCTGTCTTTCTAAGATTCTTTTCCAATGCCGCTTTTTGAATTTATTTTAAACTAATGGTTACCGAGATAATTTGTTTATTTATATGCTAAATAGAGGCAACAGCGCGTTGTGCGAAATAAAAGTGTTAAACATTTTTACCAGTGTTTATTCCGATTTTTGAGGTAATAGTGAGAAATAAAATCCAAACTATACGTGAAAAATTGTATGAGGACATAAACTCTCTGCAGTGCAAAGAAAATTGGCAAAAAGTGACCTGTAAGTAAGTTTTAAAACATTTTATTGTATTCAAAACAAAACGACATTTAGAAATTCCAGTTCTTTTAATAACAGATAAGAAGACAAGTCTTGATCAAATTGAATGCGACGTTGCCGGTTATCCAAAAAGTTTCAAAAATCCAAGAAAGGAAATCCGCTAATTAATAATATTAACTAAATAAACAAAATTTAGAAGAAATAAAATATTTAATAAATTTAAATTTCATACTCAATTATTGCTTGAGAAGTTCTAGAGCTTCTGACGGGTTGACCGGAGAACTAGAACTTACCGCTTGCTATAATATAGAGTAAAAAATACATAAAAAAGAAATAAAAATGGATAGCGATGATGACTACACCTCAGAAGACAATAAAAAAAGAAGTCGAAAGGAAGATGATGAAGATATTTTCAACAAGAGCAAGAAATTTACCAGAACACCAACCAAACAACAGAAATATGAAAACAAAATAGATTAGCTTTTAAAAATGATGCAAAATTTAACAGATCAAACAAAACATCTAACAACGGAGGTAAAAGGAATAAAAGAAGAACAACGAGAATATAGAAATGACCTCAGAGAATTAAAAAAAGAAATAAATGAATTCAAACAAAGTAACCAACAACTAAAAAAGGAAAATGATGAAATGAAGCAGGAACTAAAGATAGTGAAAATGAAGGTAGAACAGCTCGAGAAAGAGAGAAAGGCTAACAATGTTATTGTCCAGGGTCTACCGATGGATACAAATAACCCAAATGTAGTCAACGAGATTATGGCAAATTTCGTGGAAAAAGAATTAGGCATTAAAGTAGAAATAGAAGATGCTTATAAAATAGGCGACAAAACATGTCTTGTAAAACTAAAAAACAGAAATGAAAAAATTAAAATCATGAAGAACAAAAACAAACTAAGGGCATCAAAGCCAGAAATATACATCAATAACGATCTAACGCAAGAAGAGATGAAGATCCAACAAGAAATACGGAAAATTGCAAAATTTCAACAAGAAAAAGGTATGAACACCAGAGTAGGTTATCAAAAATTAAATATTGACGGGGCTATATGGAAATGGAACAAAGAGAAGAATGAACTGGAAAAGGCAAACCAAGACACGCCAAAAAACCGATAAAACAACAAATATCGTACACACAACAAAAAACGGAAACGAAAATGACAAAGGAAAAGGACATGAATAGATTAGATAAGATAAAACAGACGAGCAGGAAAAAATATAATAGAAAAATGAAAAAACGCGATGAACTAAAAATAAGTACGTGGAACATCAGAACAATGCTTGAACCAGGAAAAATGCAGGAGATTGTCTCAGAACTAGAAAGATACCAAATTGATATTGCAGTGATTCAAGAAATTAGATGGGCAGGTCAAGGAGAAATAAATAAAAAAAACTACACACTACAGTATTCGGGACATGGAAAACAAGGTCAATATGGAGTTGCTTTCATAATTATGGGAAAAATAAAAAATAACATTATGCAATTTAAACCAATAAATGAACGTATGGCTTACCTGAGAATTAACGCCAAACCATTTAATATATCAATCATAAACGTATATGCTCCAACTGAAAGTGCTGCTGCGGAGGAAAAAGACAAAATGTATGAGGAACTTGAACGAGAAATGGAGAATTTACCTAGAGAAGACACAATACTGGTAATGGGAGATTTTAACGCCCAAGTAGGTAAGGAAGACTAAATTAACCAAGTAGCAGGTAAACACACATTACACGAAAAAACAAATGACAATGGTCAAAGATTATGTAACCTAGCAGCTAGTACCAATATGATTATCATTAGTACAAATTTCGAACATCCTAAATACCATAAAGTAACATGGATTTCCCCAGACCAAAAAACATGGTCCCAAATAGACCATATTCTGATTACAAGAAGGAAACAAACATCGGTTACGGACGTGAGAACTTACAGAGGTGCGCATGCAGACACAGATCATTTTATGGTGACTGCAAAGGTAAAACAAAAAGTCAAAAGAACTCTAAAAAACACGACAATGAAAGACAAATGGTACGTAGAAAAACTGAATGCTCCAGACATAAGGATTAAGTATGCTGATGACATGAACAAAAAACTAAAGGAACAGTGTAAATATACAAAGGATATAGAAACAGAATGGAGAAATTTAAAAAAATGTATAAATGAAACAGCGGATGTACACATAGGAATAAAAAGAAACAAAAAAAAACAAGAATGGTATAATGAAGAATGCCATAACATGCTAAAAAAGAAGATAGAAATTAGACAAATGTGGATAAGAACAAATAGACAGGATTATAGGGAAGAATACAATAGAATAAGGAATGAATGTAAGAAAAAAATAAGGAAAATTAAACGCGCCTGGTTAGATGATAAGATAAAAGAAATAGAAAAAGAAAGTAAGAACAGAAACACAAAAGCATTTTATAAGAAAATTAGCGAGCAAAACAAAACTTTTAAAGGAAAGATAAAAGGCATAAAAGATAAAAATGGAAAAGTATCAGAAAATGATGAAGAGTATAAAGAAATTTGGACTCACTATTTTAAAGAATTATTAACAGAGCAAGAAGATCAAGACCTAAATGAAAACGTAGAAGAAGAGACAATGATGTTAGGAAACCAGCTAGAAAGACCAACAAAAGAGGAAGTTGAGGAAATTATAAATAGCAGCCGTAATGGTAAATCTTCAGGATCAGACGGGATCAATATGGAACTTATAAAATATGGTGGTGAAGAATTAAAAGAAAAACTGTACAATTTAATAAAAGACATATGGGACGAAGAAAAAATGCCGGAAGAATGGAACAAAGGACAAATTATCACGATTCATAAAAAAGGAGACCAACAAATGTGTAATAACTACAGAGGACTGACGCTATTAAACACAGCATATAAAATTATGTCGACCTTAATACATCGAAGACTGACCAACGCTATGACGAATATCATAGGACACTATCAATGCGGATTTATTAAGGGAAAGTCTACAACAGATGCCATACATACAGTTAAACAAATTATGGAAAAAGCTCATGGATATAAAATAGAAATTGAACTGCTTTTTATAGATTTTCAGCAAGCATTTGATACAATAAAAAGATCAAAATTAATGGTAGCTCTGAAAGAAATGGGAATACAAAACAAATTAAGACGATTAATAAAAATGACAATGAGTAGAACTGTAGTGAGTATAAAAACTCAAGTAGGAGACACAGAAGAATTTGTCATAAATAAAGGGGTTAGACAAGGAGATTCGTTATCAGCAACCCTGTTTAATCTTGCCCTGGAATACATCGTCAGGAAAATAAACAAAGGTACCCTTAGAACTAGAGAAGGACAAATAATAGCATACGCTGACGATATTGTGCTAATAACAAAAAATAGAAAAACAATGGAAAAAATGTTAAATGAAATGGTAACAGAAGGAAAAGTAATGGGATTAAAAATAAACCAAGAAAAAACAAAAATAATGAGATTTGATAAAAACTTCGAAAACAAAAAGGTTAGACTAGGCGAATACATTTTTGAAGAAGTCGAAAAATTTAAGTACTTGGGAATATTAATAACAAACAATGGAGAAAGAGAAACAGAAATCAAAGAAAGGATTATTACAGCAAATAAGACCTTCCATGCAAATAAGAAATTACTAAAAAATAAACTATTGAGTAAGAAATCGAAAATGAAGGTATACAAAACAATAATTCGACCGACGATGATGTATGCAGCCGAAACCCTCAGCATGACAAAAAAACAAGAGGAAAACCTTAGAATACAAGAAAGAAAAATACTAAGAGCAATACTGGGACCAATAAAAATAAATGAAAATGAATTTAGACAAAGAACGAACCTTGAGCTACTGGAAGAAATTAAGGAAGATATAGTGTGTAAAATAAAACAACAAAGAGCAAAATGGCTAGGACACGTATGGAGATCAGGATCAACTACGACGATATTCTCAATATTGGAATGGACACCAGCTGGCAAAAGAAGACGTGGAAGACCAAGATCTACATGGTTACAAGAAGTTGTAAATGATCTCAACAAGGCGGGCATACGACAGTGGAAAGGAAAAACCAGAGATAGGACACAATGGAGAAAAATAACTGAGAAAATTAAATAAGGAACATGAGGTCTGATCTACCTCAAAACATAGATCTAGAGAGCGTAAGCGGCGTAACCCCTAAAGGGGTGTTTAGCCACATATATATATATGCTAAAAAATTTATTTAAATTAAAAAAAATTCCTGATGCCGCCCAAATAATCGATTTTTATTCTATAAATGCGTTAGATAGATAAAAAGCTCTTTTATGTTAAAAAAAATGGTTTTATATGGTTTAGTTTTAGTTCTGCGCATTTAGAGAATTTCCATTTTTTTTTAAATTTAGGTTAAAAAAATTAATATGCGAAATTCATTGAATCGATTTTAATTTGATTAATTGTTTTATTATAATATAATTATTTTCAAAGCGAATTTTTTTTTTTTTTCAACTTTAACGTGCTCGGCTACTATGGCCACTTACACAGGTACTATAACATAAATTTTCATTACACAAATATTAAGTGTTACATTAAGAATATGTTACAATAATACGGAATGATAATAATAAGTTATACAATGTCTAAATTAAAATCTAATTATATTTTTTGATATAAGTGTTCATCTCTAAGGAATTGTAGCACAGCTTTTATTTGGTCAGGGTTGTTTAGGATATCTCGTACTTCACTTTTGAGTTTGTATTGTAATCTTCTGGCCGAATGTTGATAGCATTCAGTGAGAATATGTTTGATTGTCAAATATGATTGGCAGCTTTGACAGGAGGGACGGATGCTAGAGGACATTAGGTAGCCGTGTGTGAGTTTTGAATGTCCTATCCGAAGTCGTCTTATCACAATAAGATCTCGTCTTGAGAGGGCTGAATAGTCAAATGTAGACTGACTGGTTATTGACGGTAGTATATCGTGTAAGATCGAACGGTTAGAGTTCCAATGCTGCTGCCAAAGGAGTCTGATTCTTCTTTTAGTATATGATTTTAGGTCCTTACAAATTTGAATTTTATCGGTAATTTCAGGTGATGCTGTAGCAAGTTTAGCATAATAATCTGCAGTTTCATTGCCTTCTATACCAATATGAGATGGTAGCCAAATTATGGTAACTGTTATATTTTGGGACAAGATAATTTGGTAAGAGTCTAGGATCTTTTGGACGATTGGATGATCGGTAAATATATTTTTGATAGAATGGATTGATGCTAAAGAGTCGGTGCATATGGCAACCTGCTTATTAGGTGGAGATATATGGTTAAAAGCTTGCAATATACTAAATGATTCGCCAGTATGAACGCTGCTGACTGCTGGTATAAGTGATGACCTAATTAGTGAATGAGAGGTCGTAACAGAGCAGCCTACTCCTGTGCCATTTTTTGAGGCATCCGTGTATAATATAGGTCGTATTTATTTGTATTTATAATGTCTTTAAATGTATTTATAATGATCTCTTTCGGATGTTTATTTTTATCGAAGTTGGTGAGCGAGGTGTTAAATTTGGGCGTGGACATGATCCAAGGAGAAGATGGAGGAGGTCAAAGCAAATTAAAAGGTCCTAAGTTCAATATAAGTGATTTAAAAATATTGAAAAAGGACAATCATATTTCCCTCTTTCGCTTTATCGTTTTAAAGTTATAAAGAAAATAAAAAAACGATGTCTTTCGATTTATAAAAATTTTTAATTTTTTTAATAATATTGTAGACCCATTTGAAAGCGAGGAAAGTCCATTATCATTATTGGAGTTATTACACAGCTTTTTCTGCAAAAATCAGAATACCACCTATCACATCTACCTCAAAAGAAATCCGCCGTTTTCTATTCGTATTGTAAGCTTATGGGACTGGACGATTTCTTTTTTTAATTTTTATAGTTTACTCAACTCCCTTTTCCCTATATTTTTTGTATTTGTCATTCGTCTTTGCCTACATTTGCTTCGTTTATTTGAAAACGTATTAAATGCATTGTGTTTCGAACCGGTAAAATTGTAAAATGATAAATTTTATTGATCGCAAGAAAATAATTTTTTAGAAAACGTTTGCAACTAGAGTATTGTAAAAAATTATGATCGCTAAGACCATATTAATGACAAGAAAACATCAATATCGTCATCGGAACAAAATAGGCGTTAATACCTGACACATTTCATTAACGAAATAGAGCAAAACCTGCCAGGATGTCACCTTGTAAATTCATTAAAAGGGATTAGTTAAGTTTCGACATAGATTTAATATACCCTCACCGCAAACTTCCGCTTTCGTATTATAAGTTTCACCAGAGTATCATAACACAATAATATTCTGTACTTTAGCAAACAATGTAGCTTTGGTAACTGTTATAAATTAGTCCCTGGACTTACAAGACGCCACTGAGAGCTTGATATAGGTCAGTTAATTGTTGAATGGTATCCGTAAATCATGCGCAAGGCAAAAAATGGCAGCTAGAATGTACAGTGCATTCAGAAAATATGTGGAATTGTTGTTTTGTTAGTTTATCACGTTGGCTTGAATGTATAAACATTTTTATTTGAAGATATTACTGCTTTTTGTAATTTTTTGTAACTAATAGTTTGTCTCATATAAATGATGTAAAAGTAGTATCAAGAATTGTAGGACTATCACCTATCACCAATTAACAGAAAAACATGAAAAAATTTCTATACGCCAAACATTATATTTTAGTAATATATACATATATTTATAGAGTGTGGAAGGAAAGACTTAGAGAAGTTTATAGAGAAACAAATAAAGTGGTCAAGAAGACAGAAAAAGAAGAAACAAAAGAAAGTTGACAAAAAATCTTGTTGAAGACGTGCGGGTCGTTAATGAACATCAAAATATGAAACAATTATACACACATGTCCAAAAGTTTGGAATACGTACAAATATTGTATCTACGCCTATGGTGGTGTTAGAACTGTTGTTGATATTCATTCTAGAGGGTTTTTTAAATGAAAATGATAAAAAATTTGAATCGTTTTTGTATGATTTTGGTCACATTCAACTGATGAGCGTATTTACACATTATTTCAGTTTTTGTTTAAATTTGAATTGAGCCGTTTAAAAATGCCTAAACACGTGATATCTCATTTTGACAGATCCAGAGTAATGGCTTTGTTACAACAGGTCTTTAGTCAAAGTTATATCGCGAATATTGCTGATGTTAATCAGAGTGCTGTATCGAAAATTAAAAAAAAATTCCAAGATACAAATCACGTCAAGGATTGTCCCAGAAGTGGTAGAAATCGATGTACAACAGCAGCACAAGACCGGCAAATAACATTTATAGCTCGTAGAAATCGTCTGGAATCTACAAGTTGTATATCCAGAGAAATTTCTAGGCTTCAAGGACTGAATATTTCACGGCAAACAATAACACCCAGACTAAATGCGGTAAATTTGTATCGTAGAAGACCGCTACGTGTTCCTCAACTAACCTACCAACACAAAATAGTAAGGTTGCAATGGGCTAGAGAAATGGTGCATCATGATCCTAACTGGAATAACGTGATGTTCTCTGATGAGTCAAAAATTTACTTGTTATCTGATTCGCGAAGAACACTGGTTTGAAGGGCCCAGGATGACAAGCCCCACTAGAAACAGCTAAACCGCGTGTCCCATTTGAAGGTGGCAGTATTATGGTTTGGGGTGGTATTATGAGTGATACACGGACGTCACTGCTGGTTCTGAAGAGAAGAGTCACTGGTGCTGTATACATCAAGGAAGTTTTAAATCCTGTCGTTCGTCTATTCTTAGGGGCAGTAGGTGATGAATTTGTGTTTATGCATGACAACGCACCTCATCGAACATCAGCAGTACACAATTTTCTTGAAGAAGAAGGAATATCTACATTACAGTGGCCGTCGAATTCCCCCGATATGAACATTATTGAATATGCTTGGGACATTCTCAAAACACGCATCAAGAAGCGAAACAATCCCCCTATTACACTTCGAGAACTTAAAGATGCTGCTCGTGAAGAATGGGATAGAATTTCGCAAGCTTAGCTCGACCAGTTAATCGGCAGTATGCCAAATCGCCTACAGGTTTGCATACAGGCCAATGGAGGAAATACCTATTATTAGTTTTATTAAAAATTATTGTTTTCTATACTAATTTATTTTTAAATGTAAGTTTTACATTGTAAGTTTTTCACTCCAAGAAAATAAATATATTTTTCGCATATCGTTTATCTGGTTTTGAGATTTATTTAGTATTGTTGAGTATTGAAACAAAATGATGTTTAACTATTCAGAAGATTTTATATATAAAAATCAATAAAAAGATGAAATATTCCAATATTCCAAACTTTTGGACATATGTGTATATTATAATATCACTAAACAACTAGTCAACAAAAGACATGCCACCCACCAACAGGTATGCCACCTGTTATAAAGCCACAACAATTGTAAAAAGCAATAAAGGTAAAGATATATCATCGCTACAGGAACAAATCAAAAAGTGACAAAAAATATATTAAGAATTATAGAATATTAGAATTAACACCAATTCAACAACAATACAAGAAACGGAAAAAGTCATAGACAAACTAAACGAGCACAAAGCAACCGGTTTTGACAAGATTACACCAGGGTTTTTAAGAGAGGAAAAATTTCCTCAAAGAATGAAAAACAGCAATAATTATTGCTGCTTATTTTTCTGTTAGGTATAATTATAAATAACTAATTGACCACACAGTGTAAAATCAATATTAAGGAAACAACAAGCCGGCTTCAGTGCAAACAAATCATGCATATACCAAACTAATACACTTGGAGTAGAACAGGAATTAAACTCTTCATTGTTCATATGCTTTGTAGAATTTAAGAGGACCTTCGATAGGCTTACACATATAGCCATATGGAGAACACTACAGTATATAATAAAACCAGAAAAAATAATAAGTCTCATTAAAAACCTGTACAGTAATGCAGAAAGCACAGCCTGAAACAACATCTTGCCCAATTCCTTTGCTAAACGGTGTAAAAGTAAGCTGTGTTTTATTAGACTTACTATTTAACATGGTAATACTATTTAACAATTTACTGGGGATTAACATACTGGAAGATCTAGATTATGCTAAGGATAATATATAACTTTTAGCACATACAAAACTAAAAGAAAAAAGGTTACAAGAAGAATCAAAGCAGGTTGGTCTGGAAATAAACATTAACAAAGAAAACAAATCTGATCGGGCACAAAAAACTACCAGCCTATCGTGATCAATGACCAGGAAAATAAGGAAGTAATGTAATTTGTATATCTGGGCACCATAGCTGATTGTAACGGTGGTACAGAGTGTGATGTATACGAAATTATTAATAAGGTTTGTAAAGCCTATAATATAATTAATAACATTTGGATGTCCAGAATTTACCTAACTAAAACGAAATTAAATATCTAAAACAGTACTCGTTCTTCTTTTTCTTCTTTTTCTTTTTCTTTTCATGTAGACATGATTCTGTCTGTTTTTTAATGTGCCTCCAGTAAGTTGTCGTTCCATCGTTTTCGTCGTCTTCCGACTGATCGTCTTTCTATTAGGGAACCGTCTCTTGCCGTCTTTACTATTCTATTTAATGTCATTTAGATTATATGATCGTTCCATTCTACTCTTCTATTTCTTACTCAGTCCTTGATGTTCTCCACCATTGATGTCGTATATGTGTACTTCTAGCTGTGTCCCATAGTATCGTGCCATTAATTTTTTTGTTTTCATCTCTGCTGTTTCTAACATTCTTTTTGTCCTCTTTGTGCTAGGTTGTGTTTCTCTCGCATCTATCAATATAAGTCCGATGATTGCTTTGTAAATTATGTCTTTTTATTTCTCCATATTTCTTCATTCATGCAACCTGCGGCTCTGTTTGCTCTATTTACTTTATTTTCCACTTCTGTTTTGAGCTTTCTGTAGCCAGATAATATGATACCTATATATTTAAACTCCATCACTTGTTCTATATCTTATTATCTGATCTTTCAGCTCCAATTTATATCTTAGTAAATTTGCTGTTACAACCGTGTATTTTGTCTTTTTTAGGGAAATTAACATGATAAATATTTTGGCGGTTATACCAAATTGATATAGCATACGTTGTAAATAATCTAAAATTTAAGAGTGTAGTATTGCATTGTCTGTATAGCAGATTATCTTAAGCTGTTTTTCTCCCATTTGTTGTATTCTTTTTAATTTTAACTCTTTTTATTATTTCATCCATAATCATGCTGAACAATGGAGGACTCAGGGAATCTCGGTGGACCCAAATCCGAAAGGAGGGGGACGCTTCACAGTGTTTTGCAGTCTGTAGTAATCTACGTAGCTTTAGTCTGGAGTGAGGCGGTAGAAATACCAACTTACAAGAGGCTCATGGTAAGACTACTAAGTCGACAGAACTACTCTGCTGCAGGTAGCATCTGATTACAGGACTGTGTCAGTTTCCGCTCTGTGGGTGATCGCCGGCTGTGTTCCTTTACTGGCATGTGCTGGCAGGTGAAAGGGCCAGGAGTCATAGTCGTAGGGATCGGAACATTGGAGAGCTAAAGTTGGCCGAGAGATTAATTTCAATTGGCCAGTAGCAGAAAAAGTGAGAGGCAACACGTGATGTGGCGAAGTGGACGAAGTCACTAATTCCGAACCTTCAAAGCTGGGTGGACTGTAGGCATAGGCAGCTTGATTATTATCTGAGACAAATGCTCACCGGCCATGGCTGCTTCCGTAGCTACCTTTTCAGGTTTAGAAGGGTACAGTCTGATTAGAGCCTTTACTGTGGTATTTCGGATACTGTGACACACACGATGTTGGACTGTGAGCTTTGGGCGAGAAGTTTGAAAGAGGGTATAACTACAGAATGTTTTATTACGTGAAAGAATTTGTGGGAGATAACACGTGATGTGGCGGAGTGAACGAAGTCACTAATCCAGAACCTTCGAAGCTGGGTGGATTGTAGGCATAGGCAGCTGGATTATTATCTAACACAAATGCTCACAGGCCATGACTGCTTCCGTAGCTACCTTTTCAGATTTAGGAGGGCACAGTCCAATCAGTGCCGTTACTGTGATCTTTTGGATACTGTGACACACACGATGTTGAAGTGTGAGCGTTGGGCGAAAAGTTTTAAAGAAGGTGTAACTGCAGAATGTTTGATTCCCTGAGAGAAATGGTGGAGAAAATGATGAGGTAGAAGTGGTGGTGGACGCGGATTTGCAAATTGATCAGGGAACTACTCTCTTCAAAAACGAGAGAGAAGGGAACTCGCAATATAATTTTGAAACAAGCTAGTAGTACCTCGCTTAACCTGCCAATTAAAATTTTACTTAAGTCATCTACTCGGTTAAACAAATTCTTTAGATGTTTTCGGACTAATAATTGCACTAACTTCTGCATGCACATCATAGTCATTAACATCTTGGCAGACGTAATGTAGTTCATCATTGAGCTTGAGCAGCTCAGATAGTCTGATCAATGATACTTCTCCATTGGTCGCGGTCATCTGTTACAGTATACTGCTATTTGAGAAGCTTTTTCGTGATGTCTGCCCATCGCTGTGGAGACCTGCTGCGTTGGCGTTGACTCTGAGGCCTTCTTGGACCAACAACTTCATTATTTTTTAATCACTTTGATGGATATGACCAAAGATCTTTAAAATTCTAGAGTACACAGTACTACAAAGACGCTAATTGGATTAAATTTCATCTAGAATCGAGATGTTCGTACGGCGAGCCGTCCATGTAATTCGAAGCAGTCGTCTCCATGTCCACATTTCAAAATCGTCTATGCGTCTCTTAGACTGATTCTTTGACTGTCCATGTCTCGCGTAGTAAAATATGAAAAAGTGCAAAGTTGAAAAATATTTCGAAAATATGCATTATCATGCATATTATCAGTGTTGTAACTGCAGGTTTCTCATTAGGAACGACTCCTGATAAAATATATAATATTCTTTCAAACGAATATAAAAAATGTACAAACCTGTTCCTTTCTGTGTTACCGGTCTCTTTTATCACATTGGGTTTACCGATATTACGAACAGCAGCAAAATACATTGTTTTCTTTATCTATCACTTACGGCTAAATAACCCTCATCTCGAGTTTTGTTCGTCCTTTTCCAATAAAACTAGATAAAAGAAACATTTTCGGTCGGGATGTCCTTCTTCTCTCAACTAATGCGTCAATAAAAGAGGGCGTTTGACCTGATAAGGAATGATGTATATACTATATGGCGTTCTCTATAGGTCGGGAGTGTTGTTAGTCCTTAAGATACCGTTGACATAGTCGTCAATATTTTTCTGTGTGACAGAACCTGCGATCTTAAACCAAGTATATGAATGAATTATCAATATTATTAATATAGAAAATATATTGTTATTTTTATTAATATATAATTTATAGAAATAAGAGAATACCTAATAACGACTAAATTTAATAAGTCCCATAGCCCATTTACACGAAAAATTAAAGTGGAGTATACCGTAGTACGTTGGCAAATTATCTTAAAGGAAGACATTTATCCTTCGCGGCATGACAGAGCTCGCCAGTATTATTTATACGGTCCAGTTTTTTATATTCCGTTCCGTAGCCACGACATTTTTGTGCGACCTACTCCTCTCTTGCCATCAATGTTCCCTTGGATAATTAGTTGAGGCATTGCTATCACTTCCCTCTCGGACAAAGTATACAATTTTTCGTACCTTGATGAAGTTAAACAATTCTCTTTTAGTAATAGCCCTTGTTAAGACTTCTTGTTTTTCACCCTATTCGTCCAGGGTATTTAACCATCCTGTTTTCTTCTTTTAGTACCCTGTCCGATACGACGGTTTGTCGTGGATGACCCGGTCAAAGGTCTTTTCAGTCGACAAAACACATATATACTGGATGTTCTACATCTCCATATATTTAAACGAGGACCTGCAATCTTAATAGTGCTGCTTTTGTTTCAAGGTTGTTTATGAAACCAAACTGTTTATTGTTTTCGCTATCATTACAAATGTTGACAGCAGCCAGTCTGTTCGTGTAACTCGTATAACAGGTATATTCAATGTTTCGTATAGTTTATTTTTTTCTGGACCGGTTGTTTTCCTTTTCTTTGATAGTCTTATACCTTTTTCCATTCCACAAAAGGTTACGTTTGAACTAGTCGATATATTTTGATATGTATTTCTTTTCTTTTCTATGTTCAGTTCCTTAATATATTCCCTTCACCTCTCCAGTTTGTCCTGTTCATTAACTACGGTATTTCCTTGATTATCCAATAAACTACTTGAAGTTGAACTACATGGCCCAGTTATTTCTTACACCTTTTTGTACATATTAAACATGTCAGTCTTTTTCTGCACTTCTTCTGTTTCAATACTTTTGCTGCTGTACCATTTTTTGCATACCGGATTTTCCTTCTGATTTATATTTATTTTGTTATAATTCTTATTGTTTTTGTCTGTTTTTCATTAGTCTCAATATTTTATCTGTCATCCATTGTAGTTGGCGTTAATTAATAGTTTTGTTCTTTTGGTTGTTCCTGGATGATGGTTTTAATATAATTTCAGTGGTCTTATATGTTATATGATTCTTCCGATTTTTCGAACGTCTTTTCTATCTCGTGTATAATTGCTTGGCTATTATCTAAAATATAGTCAGTGTTTATTGGGTTAGCCGTTTTTTGAAGTTTTACATTTTTAAGTTTGAGTTTAATGTCGCTGATTAATAAATTATGATCTGGGTGGACATCTGCTCTAGGTAGTGTTTTAGTTATTGTGATTAAATTTTAGTTTCTTTTAGTAATTGTCATATAATCTGATTTTTTCTGATTTTCACTTTCGTATCTGCTGGTGACTTCCAAGTGTATATACGATGCTTAAGTAGTTTGAAGAATGTATTTGTCACACATATATTGTATTCTATGGAGAATTGTTCAAAAAGATCACCTCTGTCATTACGTTGTCCAAGTCCGAAATTGCCTACTATATTTTGTTGTCTACCTTTTCTTACTTCGGCATTGAAGTCCTCCCATTATTATAATAATGTCTTTACTTTTCTGTCATATTTACCACTTTTCGCAGTGGTCGCATAAACTTGAACTAAATATAGATCTACTGGCTTTGATTTTGATTGCATCATGATGACTCTCTCGAAAATGTAACTTACAGATTTAATACAACTAGAGACTTTTTTATGTACAATGAATACCACTCCATTCCGGTGGATATTGCCTTCTTGTTCAGAGTATATTACGTCGTGGTCGTCTATGCCACAATTACCAATCCCGGGCCAGCGCATCTCGCTTATATATAACTGGTATATTGATCCTTATCATTTTACGTATGGTATTTTGTGTCTTACCAGGCTCACAGATACTTCTTACGTTCCATGTGCATATTCTCATACTTGATTTTATTCTTATTTTTTTCCTACTGTCACAAATATTTCGCTGGATAACGGCCTGGGAAGCTCTGTGTGCTTGTCTTCTCCTTCGGGATCTTGGTGTCCTAGGACCATGATAAGTATACCTTTCCTTATCATATATTAGTGCCAATATGAATGAATTGGAAAATAATAATATGTGGTTTCCCGTTGCCTTTTCTATCGCTTGACCACAAACAAATAAGCTGCTTCAGTAATGCTTGTGGTAGATCAGTTTCAACCCGATCCAGGATCAATTTCCTCTGCGCTTTGAGCTGATATTGATGATCGCTGCTACCCTTCGTCAGCGGGGAATAGAAAAAAAAACTGAATTTTAAAAGAATGAAGGGATAGAGCATGTTTTTTTTTCAATGGGGAGTTGAGAGTAATGCATAAAAGTGTATACCCGCTACACTTAGTCGTCCTGTAGCAGACATTAAAAGAGAGATTGCGGTTACATAGCAGCAGCTTCAAGTTACCAACATCTTACCTTGCTTTTTCGATGCTGCATTTTATTTTTTGTGAGGGCTCCAGCTTGCTTCTTCTTACTTTCTTGATTTAAGTATTATATATTTTCGGTTGTTTTCTTAAAAGTGTGTTTTTCCTTATTGTCATGCATTTTGTTTTGTTTTTCCTAAATTTATCTTTAATCCGTATGTTCATATGTATGAACTACATATCGTGTTCATTATCTATCTGTGATTATTCCGGTGACGCTGGTGTAACGAATGTTATGTATCGGGTACACGTTGACTTTTCAATTATTAAGTATTAATTCGTAATATTGTTGTTGAGGCACTGGACATTGAGCAAACTGCATCGTATAAATACTCTTCTTCTTCTTCTTCTTCTTCTTCTTCTTCTTCTTCTTCTTCTTCTTCTTCTTCTTCTTCTTCTTCTTCTAATGGCGCTACAACCCTTTGTGAGTCTTGGCCTGCTTAACAATGTTCTTCCATTCTGCCCTGTCGGATACTTTCCTTCGCCACTGCCTGATGTTCATGGTTTTAAGATCCCTCTCTACGTCGTCTATCCATCTTTTACGGGGCCTTCCTCTTGTTCTGTTTCCTTGGGGCTTCCATCCCTGGACTACTTTTACAGCTCGATTATCTGGCATTCTTTCTAGGTGACCAAGCCAGTTTAGTCTTTGTGACTTTACAAATCTGACAATATCTGCGCTCTGCATTAGTTCATCCAGCTCGTGGTTCATTTTAATTCTCCACGAACTATCGCTGCATTGGGTTGGTCCAAATATCTTCCTTAGTATTTTGCGCTCAAATATTCTCAGTTGATTTTCATCAGTGTTTGAGAGGGTCCACGTTTCACATCCATATGTGACCACTGGTCTGATTACTGTTTTGTAGATTATCAGCTTAGACTCACGATTCAGTAACTTACTTTTCATTAAGTCTTTGTATGCATAAAAGCACTTATTACCGCTAAGAATCCGTGCTTGTATTTCTTGACTGATGTTGTTGTTATCATTTATTATTAAGCCTAGGTAGGGAAAAGTGGAGGCATATTAGTAGGTATGGTTGTCTACCTTTAGATTCTCATGTTCATTCGATTTTGTGCAGTCCATATATTTTGTTTTGCTTTGATTTATCGTATAAATACTAAGGAATGAAAATCGTTTAATCAGAAATAACCAGACGTGTGGGCTCTCACAGGACATTGCATAGGATTTAACTTAGCCTTTTGGATAACCAACTTTATAAATTAAAATTATTTTAAACACAAATATAAATCCACTGAGAACGGTGGGTTTAAGTTAGTTGACCCTAAGGTACGACATAATGACGTAATGACGTAATGAATGCCTAAGGCACTTTTCCAAGATATTTTCTACAGCCTCAGTTATAGTCGCATAAACTTAGAGTGTTAATCAATTGCCCAGCATAAATACACTTATGCAGAAAACCACATTACCTTTCAAGCTTTTATTGAAATATTTTGTAATCCTTGTATCAATACAAAATTACCATTTAATATTTTTATAATATGCAGCGAAAAAATCTTGTCGCATATATTTTGACATACTTGGTCATCAACAAAAACAACGAATGATGTATATAGCGGCGTACGTGAGCCGGTTTAGCCTTTATTTAAATTTTGATTTGGTAAATGCACACGCAAATTGCCCTGGGATAACGGCACGTTCTGGATTAAATGTTTTCCAGCCTGGATTCCATTACATTACGTCTGGACCAGTTTGTGGTTTTTCTATCACTCACAGAAGGCGTGTAGCGTGAAATGGAAAAACGAAACCGTTCGGAGGTTTATCTGCTAGCAGTTCAGACCCAGAAGCTTTTCCTGTTGCTATTATGAAGGTGAAATTTAAGTTGGATTCTCGTTGACACTCCAATAAAAATAACTTAAGTGAATATTTCAATGCACCGATTTTTTATCATATAAAAATCTAAATGTATGTTTTAATTTTCAGTTAATTTTGAAATCAAAATTACGACTAATAAAACAAACAAACGTGCCGATAAATAATTTTGGTATTAAGTGCGTTCATCTGTAACGTTTATTTTATGCCAATGTAAAAAATATTACAAAATGCTGTACACGATATACAAATCCACAACTAGGTAACTCGAAATTAAAACAATGGCTCGAATTTTTAGGAAATATTTTATGATTTGAATGAAATATAAAATACGTTCAAATTAAAATGCAACATTTATTATAGAGATATAATTACAGTATAGAGCTGAAACAGTGTAAACAGCTCCTTTACTTTATACTGGTAAAAGAATACTCCGTATAGTAAAAAGAAGAAAGTGGTAGGAGCCCTAAATGTGGGTCTATGGCAAAGAAATATAAGAAAAGATACAAAGAGATGAATCTACAAGAAAATATTATAATTATTCCTAACATAATATGTTGCAAAAGTATGACAATTAACCAAAAAATATAACGCCAAACTATTAATACTGAAATAGACTTTTGGAGGAGAGTTAAAAAAAGACAAAAATGAGAGTACAAAGGAATATAATAAAATACATAAACCAAAAGCAACTTGGTTAAAATAAATTATTAACTTAAACAGATCATATCAATAGAAATAACAGATCGTGAAACAATCGTAGAGAACTACGATTGCTTGTTACAGTTTTAACGTTATAAACATCACGTATTTGTTATTTTTCTTTAAATAATTAGTTTATTTCAATTTTATTCATTTTATTTATTTGTGAACCTTCTGTTTTATTTTACTATTTTTATTCTAAAAATAGTTGAAGTTCAACTTTCTATCAACTTAACATTATATCTAATATTTATTATTCATTATTTATTTTCATTCTTTTTTATTTCTTTCTATTCTATCTCCATTAACTCTTCGTATATTTTCCGTATGCAAACTCCGTATCTATTTCATAGATAAATATATAAAATATCTATGACCTACTTCAAGTCGACACAAAATATTTATCAGTTGGCAAATCTTAACTTTTATTTGTTAATTTAAATTTCGTCCAGGCGGGATCTGTGGAAAAGCAGACCTTAATGAAAATTTTCCAGAGGAGTCTATTTTTTACTGAAATCACTTTAGAATGTACCTTGTATGAATCTGAAAATAATCGAAAGTTTTTGCTTTGTGCACCCATATTTTCGCCATCATAACTCGAGAGATATTGCTTCTACTAAAAAATATGAAGAGTAAAAGTTTTGTTTTTTAATTTTACATAACACTTGACTAGCTAAAAATTACAAATATTATTGTTTATTGTTTAAAAACTACCAATAATTGGGAAAATAGGTTCAAAACATGAAGGTTTCTCTTAAACATTTTTTCACTCTATAAACATACCTTACAACATTTTACCATTTTTTCTAAATATAAAGAAAGACTAAATATAAACAAACGCACTTTGAAAAATTAAAATTGGTTAAGCAGGATAGATAGCATAGGGGATTTTTTAAAAATATACACAATTGTTTGGCTTATAAATAAATAAAATAACTTCGCGAGTTTTACACGTACCGCTTACAAAATTTGTACACATATATAACTTTAAAAGGCACTTCTTTAAAAAAATTATGCATTCGTTTTATTCGAGATATGGAAGCTTAATGTTGGCAACGGTTCATGTTTAAACAAAAACCCTTGTCTTGTCAAGTACATTTTATATATAGATTTTTGCGTTTTGTGAAAACATGCATAAAAAAAACAAAGCAGAATGAGCGATCTAGATACTAGGGAGGATGTGTCCATCGAATCTTAGTTATCAAATAACATACTAACTAGTACTGATTTCAATAGTTCTTCATCATCTGACAAGTTTTCGGCCTGCGACAACAGATCTTTCGATCTTTTTATAACTCCTACATGCGTTACTAATTTTTAAAAGCTTAGGTTCACTCGATTATGTTTCAAATACATACAAAAACATAAATTTGGTAAAAATATTTTTTTTATTATACAAAAATTTTTTAAATTTACTTGACAACGGAAACGCAACGTTCCTGTGTGTTAAGTGTAAGCCCAGGTGGTCATTTTTACCCGTCACAACATTCCAATAAGCTGCTTAAAATGTGTTATAAGGACATAGTGGGCGGCGGAGCCCCAAACAGCATTGCTTTTTTATAAATTATATACAAGATCCATTATAGATTATGGTAACTTTCTATATGGCTGTGCAAATAATACATTACTTAAAAAATTTGATACTTTACAAAATCACTTTAATTGAACTATTAAGAGTAGTAACTGTTGAACGTCCGTTAGAGCTGAGAAGACAACTACTAGCAGAAAAAATGATAATCAAGTGTAAAGTCAAAAATTCACCACCTACTCACAAAATCTCCACCCTAAATATTCAAGACCTTACAGGATCATACTGGACAAACATCACCTTCATTATGCAAAGGATTTAGAAACACAGTAGACTTTACTCCTACAATAATTAAAGTTAACATAGATGTTAACATAGATGTTATTGAATATTCGGGTGATAATACCTAGATACTCTGATTTAAAATATCTAATAAAGAAATGATTCAGAAAAGGATTAGGTACAAGAGAAGCTCTCTTTGCCTTAAACGTCCTAACACAGAGATGTCTAGATGTTAACAAAGAGGTACACGCCTGCTTTATAGACCTTAAAAAAGCCTTTGACAAAGTACGCCACAATGAACTCAAAGAAATCCTGGATGGTAAGAACATCGACACCAGCGACATATAAATAATATTAAATCTGTACTGGAATGAGTACGTAGAGGAGTAGGACAGGGTTGTATATTGTCACCGCTCTTGTTTTATATCTATAGCGAACAAATATGCCAAGAAACTCTCTCACATGCAAACGAAGGGATAATAGTCAGTGGAGAGGTTATCAATAACATTCGATATGCTGACGATACTGTGATAATGGCAAGAACAGCGGAAGATCTACAACATCTAGTTAAAAGTATGAATAAGATATATAATAACTACGACATAAGGATGAACGTCAAAAAAACCAAATATTATGTGACCTTCAGTAAGAAACCAATACATGACACTAGTATCGCAATAAACGGTACCCAACCCTAAAAAGTAAGGGATTACAAATACTTGGGAACCCTCATCAATGAAAGAGGTGACCAAAATCACGAGATAAAAAGACGTATTGAAATTGCCATGTCTACCTTTATAAAAATGAAAAAATTATTTTGTAATCGTGGTATTAGTATTCAACTACGAACTAGAATGTTAAAATGCTATGTATTCAGTGCTTTGTTATATGATGTTGACTCTTAAACAGAGGAATGTTAAAAATCTTTGAGATGTGGTGCTACCGCCGTATATTAAAAATAAGTTGGATGGATAAAATTATAAATGAAGAGGTAATAAACGCGCAGAATAAATAACGATCCAGAAGGTATACTGAATATAAAAAAGAGAAAACTTAAATACTTAGGTCACCTGATGAGAGGACAAAAGTACACATTCCTACAAAATATAATGCAAGGAAAAATCCAAGGACGCAGAAATCCAGGCCGTAGAAGAATGTCCTGGATGAGAAATTTAAGAGAGTGGTTTGGCTGTACCACTAACGAATTATTCAAAACAGCAGTAAATAAAATTAGAATCGCCCTAATGATATCCAATCTCTGATAGGAGAGGCACTCAAAGAAGAAGAAGAATAATGAAATAATTCATAAAATATTAAATAAATACCAAATGTATACAGCTTTTTATACAGATGCATCATAATATCCCTATGGCACAGGTGCGGCTTTTATTGTCGCACTTTATTGCTTAAATTGTGTAAGAAAACGTCCATTTTTACAGCAGAAGCTTTTGCCATTATGAAAGCAATAGATTTTATAATAGAGAATAATAATGCATACTATATAGTTCTTACTGATTCTCTTTCAATTTTAAATTGTCTACAATCGCATGTGCAAATCAACTCCGTATATATCCATCATTACATAGCCAAAATAACAACGATGCTCTCACAAATTCAAGAAGCTAAAAAGCTTATTTCAGTTTTTTTGTTTGGGTAAAAGCACACTCAGGCATTACATACAATGAACAAATTGACAAAGAGAAGTAGTTATACCCTTATTAACATTGTATGAGAGAATAAATATAGTCAAGGATAATTTATATCAAAAATGGTCTAAACAACACAGATATTTCTGTATTGTTTAAAAATTTACGGTCTCTATAATGTCATAAATCTTTTGGCACTGAATGCTAAACGTGTTTTAGATTTATTTTATTATTCATATTTTAGTCTAAAATTAAATTATAGAATAACCAGTTTAGGCTTGTAACCTTAAATATCTTCCCTTTTGTTTAAATAGCTACCTTACTGTGGTCTACCCAGTATTTGTTTAAAAAAATGCTCAGAACGACCTCTGGGCGAGAAAAGTGTCACTCGTGTCCTAATCCCAAAATGCTTATTTTGATTAATCTTCAAAATTTAATTTTTGACATTTCGATTTCCACTCCGAATATCCTTTTTATATAAGATATTTAAAAGATTGCTTTTCGGATTGAAAATCAAAACTTCAAAAGTATTTTAGTTTAACGTTATATAAACATAATATTTAACTTGCCAGATATATAGATATACCACAAGAAAACAGTTTTAGAACCTTTTTTGTATAATATAATACTACACCTACTGCATATATATTTGTATACAAATCTATTGCAAAGTTTTTTCTTATTATAATTTAGAACTTCTTAACAATTTCAAACGCAAAACTATAAGAACTTCAAACAGATCTACTCCAACTGCCAACTTTAATACCATAATCTCCCTTTGTAGTCTTA
Organism: Diabrotica undecimpunctata; assembly: GCF_040954645.1. NCBI lineage: Eukaryota > Metazoa > Arthropoda > Insecta > Coleoptera > Chrysomelidae > Diabrotica > Diabrotica undecimpunctata. The sequence goes on along the minus strand of NC_092807.1, from coordinate 91,242,262 downwards.
ACCAGTTATTTGATGTACTTACAGGAGAGCTACATTTCATAAGAGAAGCTTGTCGTGATTTTTGTACAAACGTGCATGCTTTTCCTTTGTGCATCGGCAAGTAAATATCTTTTAGGTTGGAGCTTTTCATGTTTGTGGTCAGTCTGTTTTGTCAGATTTCACGTTTGCCAGAGATTACTTCTGCGAACTCCAGAAAACTCATTTTGGGAATGATTTGGAGCGTTGTTCGGAAAGTTTTCTATGAAAAAAAAAGAAATGTTTTAACTAATCGGTAACCGTTTCACATTCTGTTGTACTGTTTGACCTAATGAGCTTGTTGCTAAATGAATATTATTCCTTATTGTACACTTAACGTTCGGGAGTTCTCTAACGCAGATAATATATTAAAATATTGCTGAGTAATGTACGAATCTATATCTCTGGTGCCGACGAAAAAAACTTCAAAAAATATGACAAAGAGTCATTTTTAATGCAACGAACAATATTAGTTATATTTGTATTCCAGACAAAGCTATAACCGTTATTAAAGAATATTACCGTTATTAGAAATTATCAGTGAAAATAATTACCCTTTGACAAATGCTGTGAAAATCATTTTTATTACTGAAAAACTTCCAGTGAGAAAAAATACTTCTCTTTAAGTAACACCAATTGTATACACTCAAAGACTGTAACTTCTACTGTCCTATGTTTGCTCTAAAATATATCGTCAAAAGATAAATACGCATTAGCACGTGACGATAATTTAGCGGTGACGATAATTTAGCGGTCGGTTGTACAGAATTGCAATAAGCCAAAGCGTTCATATTTTATTTAAAGTCTTAATTAAGCTTAAACAGTACAATTGCAACAGACAGATATATTCTGTACCCACTTATAAGAAATTAATGAAATGAAACGAAAAGTAAGTGTATGAAATATTTAATTTCTAGCTAAGCGCTTTCGGCTTACAAAGCCATCCATAGAGCATAACGTAGCTCGTTAGCCTTTTCTCACGATAGTCCTCACTTTTTTATTCAAACTTCCACAACGTTTACAAAATCCCGTTTTCACTTTTAATGCCACATACAATAAGACCTTTTCCTGAAATTTAAAATAACTTATTGTAACTCTAATGAAGTCCTTAACATTTTTGCGTACTTGGCTTAAATGGACGGATCTTCTGTGGGTCTCAAAAATCTTTCGGGTAGTATGTATATATATATATACATATATATACATATATATACATTTATATATATATACATATATATATATATATATACACATATATATATATATATATATATATATATATATATATATATATATATATATAACTGTTTTGGATGGGTTGGAGTCAATAATAGGGCTATTGGTTAACTATTTTTTTTATTCTCGAGCTTTCAATTGTGTTTACAATTATTATCAAGAGCTAAAAAAGACAAAATACTTACAAGGTTGAACTAAAAAGAAAAAACAATTTTTGTTAACTTACCAAATAAAAATTAGTTTGGTAAGTAAAAATCACTGCTTACATGTTCAAAATATTTAATACAAAAATGTTTTTATCTAACAAATGTTTCTCTGAAAAATTTTTATAATTTTGAAAATATTTTTTTTAATATAAGAATAATTGAATTTATATTGAAATAAGTTCAAATTTGAACTTATTTATAAATTCAATTATTCTTATATTAAAAAAAATAAAAAAAAATATTAAAAAAAAAAAAATAAAAAAAAATATAAAAAAAAAATAAATAAATAAAAAAAAAAAAAAAAATAAAAAAAAAAAAAAATATTTTCAAAATTATAAAAATTTTTCAGAGAAACATTTGTTAGATAAAAACATTTTTGTATTAAATATTTTGAACATGTAAGCAGTGATTTTTACTTACCAAACTAATTTTTATTTGGTAAGTTAACAAAAATTGTTTTTTCTTTTTAGTTCAACCTTGTGAGTATTTTGTCTTTTTTAGCTCTTGATAATAATTGTAAACACAATTGAAAGCTCGAGAATAAAAAAATAGTTAACCAATAGCCCTATTATTGACTCCAACCCATCCAAAACAGTTATATATTTGTTCCAAACGAGTCACAAGTACTTCTTTTTTCTTATTCTTATATATATATATATATATATATATATATATATATATATATATATATATATATATATATATATATATTTAGGGATTCAGGTCTCAGGATTTTTGAAACCCACAGAAAATCCGTCCAAAAAAAGATCCCCAAAACGCTTCAAGTGACTAAAAAGTCGCATCATAATCTTGATTGAATTAGACCTGTATTTACCCAAATCTCGTCCAAAATACCATACTTTATTCTTATCGTTCTGGTACTTCTCTGTCTCTGTTAACATGATATTTCTTCCACGATTTTAAAATTTACATTCTAATTGTTTTAGTTAATTATAACACGTTGTACGTTTGAAATTTGGCAGGTTTATGTAAGTATGGCAGGCGCTGATTGTCCTGAGAATTCAGGTCTCTATTTGGGCGATTGGTTTAGATATTTTCATAAAGAAAACAAATGGGTTAATCTTTTTCTGTAATAGGCTTTAATTTTAACTTTTATCCAACTGGTAATTGCAATGTCCACATAAAGTTAAAATAAAATCTTAAAATGTAAATATACTTAAATTTTTTAATGCTCAGTTAATATAAATTTATACACTATAGAAAGAATTTAAATAATGTTTTTTTGGCCATTGTGTAAGTTCCGTGTTATTGAATATTCGTAAAATATTTATATCTTTAAATCTTTTTCAAATGTTCAAATAATATAATTTCTTTATAATATAGAAATATTCTAAACAATGTGTTTCGACCAGTCTCTAATTTCCGTCTTATTTGAATAATATTAAAATATTTATATTTATATTTCTAGAAACAATCTAAAACAGCAACATCATGTCCCAGTAGAACACAAGCCATTGTTATGAACGCTATCCCAGACGTAGTGCTATTTGATTACATAAAGGCAATCGGCGAAATTGTTTTCCCTAAAGAAATAACCTTTACTTCACGTATTTCTAACCAGCACATATGCATCTATCTTTCTTCCGTAACCGTAGTAGATAATTTTCTAAAAAATAATTCGGGTATTTCTGTTCGAAATCAAATAATATCTATTCGCAGACTTATCACACCTGCAAATAGGCTACTCCTTTCTAACGTTTGTCCTTAGATCCCAAATGAACTTATAGAGCAAGCACTTAAAAATGAACTTAGATTACAACTTGCTTCTCCTATGTCGCTTATCCGCTGTAGTTCACTGGAAAAAGAATATGCTCACATTTTCAGTTTTCGACGCTTAGTCTTTGTAATACCAGATAAAGAATAATTTGGGTTAAATACTTCAATTGTAATTTCATATGAAAATACAAATTATAAGATCTTTATTACTTCGGACAAACTAGAATGGTTTTTATGTAAGCAGTCTGGACACACTGCAGACTCCTGCCCTAGCCCTCAAGAAATATCTAGCAATCCCTCTCCAAATACAACTTTTAGCCAAATCCAAATTGATCCTCCTTCTAGTATATCTTCCCTTTCACCCTCCTTCAAAGAAGAAATATATTGAAATAACCCAACTACTGATATTACAATCCCAAATGAATAGTCTATAACACCATTATCTGTCCATTCTAATTCTGGCATAAAAAGAACTCATTCCACTGACACAAGTCTTGAAACACCTTTATTGGTTATCGCTAGCCCCCTAAACTTAAACTCTAATAACACCCCAAACACAACAACCTTCGCAACTCCTAAATCAGCTCCTAAAAAGAAAACAAAAACTGATGACAAAGAAAGTGGTAAAATTAATACATCTGCCTATTCAATTATTGAAAAATTAATTTGTGCTAATCCAGAAAAATTTTCGTTATCAGCATTATACATTACTGCCTTCCTAAAAAATTCCTTTGGGAGTAGTGATCCTCACAAATCCTCACTAAGATCTTACACAAATATACCAAACTGTATCCGATAGATCACTTAAAAATCGCATTACAAGAATAATGAAAAAGGTAAAACGCACATTAAATTCTATAGACGCTGACGAACTTACCAGCCTTATGTTTAATAATTCATTTGACTCTAACTACAATGATATGAATCTTTTCTAAAATTACGTAATTAGTACAAGGTATATTTTTTCTACTAACCAAATAAGTTTTTAAATTCACTATTTTACATCGCGGAATGTGTTCCGCGCTTTGAACACATTCAACATCTTATATCAATTTACCATCCAGATTTTCTTTGGCTCCAAGAGACTAATTTTAATACAACTAATATTCCTTATCCTAGATCCTTTGAAGGATACCACTTCATTAGGACGAACTGCTTCAGAGCTAGTGAAGGTACATCAATATTTGCGTCCAGCGAAATCTTCTCAACAATGCTATCAATAATAACGAAGCTTGAGGCAATTGCCATAACTACATATTTCCCTAATAAACTTACCATCTGCTCCATATATATTCCCCCAAACCATTCTCTAAAAGAAAAAGAGCTCCTAGACCTTATATTCCAACTTCCACAGCCGTTTATACTCACAGGAGACTTCAACGTACTTAACAGTATGTGGGGTTCTCAATCAACATTTGGACGGGAAAAAGTAGTTGAAAATATTATTAACTGCACAAACTCATGTCTTCTTAACACAGGATCTAATACTCATTTTAATATTTCCCCTAGATCTTTCTCTGCTATAGATCTTAGTATTGGGGACCCTAAATCTGCACCTTTTTTAACCTGGCAAACAGCTGACGATCTCTTTGATAGCAATCATTATCCTATAATAATTTCCAACAATTGTAATAAGACTGCCTCTACCAAAAGCTATTGGCGACTAAATAAAGCTAACTGGCCAGAGTATTCCAGCAGAAGCTACCAAACTGAGAGTCACGCAGAGAAGAATAAAGCGGTCCATGTTAGGAATAACTCTGCGAGACAGAATAACCAACGAAGACATCAGGAGAAGAACCGGAGTGACTGACATCATCGAGAAGATAGCCAGACTAAAATGGAGATGGGCAGGACACATAGCCAGACTGACAGATGGGCGATGGACAAAGAGGTTATTGGAATGGAGGACAAGGGAAGACAAGAGAAGTGTCGGTCGACCACCTACAAGATGGACTGACGATTTAAGGAGACCCAATAAAAACTGGATAAGAGCGGTACAAGATAGACGGGGTTGGAAACATGAGGAAGAGGCCTATGTTCAGCAGTGGACTCTTGAAGCTGGATGATGAGACAGAGTATTCAAAAGCTGTTAACACTCTCTTGCTTGCTCATAATCATCTAATAATCATGATGTAGACTATTTGTTAACGTCAATAACAGACACTATTCTTTCAGCTGCTAAGACTCACATTGGCAAAACATCATTATCTCCAATCATAAAGCAGTTCCTTGGTGGAACTTTTCTTGTAACGAGGCCATTCGTCTATACAAAAAAGCTTTAAATAAGTAACAAAAAAATAAAAGCCTTAAAAATCTAATAAATTTCAAAAAATTCAAAGCCAATCCCAAACACGTAGTTAAAAAAAGTAAAAAAATCATCCTGGCAAAACTCCCAATCCTACCCAACTTTGGAAAAAAATACGACAAATTCAATGTTACAAGACTAATAACAAAATTACTCGTTTAATTTCAAATTGTATAGAGATCACTTCACATGAACTTCCTACGCTTTTGCCAAACATTTCGAAGTAAAGTTTGAGAATAAAACCAATAATATTACTTTATCTCATCATGACTTATATTCACACAGAAATCATCTAAAACCATCTGAATAAAGTAGGTCCCTCAATTCTCCTTTCACTATCCATAAGCTAATATCTGCCTTAGCTAATAGTAGAGACACTGCAGCTGGGCCTGATGATACTTCTTATGCATTCCTAAAGCATTTGTCTAATTATGGTCTTAATAAACTCCTTAATTTATACAATATAATCTGGAGTTCCCATCAATTTCTATCTCAGTGAAGCAAATCTATTGTTATGACAATACTCAAGCCAAATCAGCCAACTATCTTTCCACAATCTTACAGGACCATCTCTCTCACATGCACTATGTGTAAGCTAATGGAAAAGTGGTCAAAAAACGTCTTTTATGGTATTTTGAAAAACAAAAGATTATTCTAAACGAACAATCTGGCTGCCAAAGACAGCGCTCTACAAGAGATAATCTGGTAATACTCCAAACCCTTATCTCCAACACAACAAATTGCAAGGAAGATTTGATAATAACTATCTTTGATATAGAAGGCGCATTTCATACCATCTCTAGGAATGCAATCCTTGAAAAAGTTTTTGAATGTAACCTTACTGGCAACATAAACCCATTTACCAAAAACTTCCTAACATCTAGATCGTTCAGGGTTTCTGTCAATAACTTCCTTTCTTCTCCACACGTACATCATAATGAAGTTCCTTAAAGTTCAGTTTTAAGCACATTCCTATTCATTATTTCGATTGGCAAGTTAAGTAAAAATATAGCTCCACCAATCAAATGCGTATTATATGCCGATGACCTAATAATGCACTGTCATGGTAAATCCAACGCAACTACTAGTAAAATTCTACAATTGGTAGTAAATGACCTACAGAACAAAGTAGCTTCTCTAGGAATTACCCTCTACCACTCTAAATCCAAAGTTAATAAATTGAGCAGAAGAATGAGTTCTTTTGATCCTGAAATCACTGTCAACAACTTCAAATTACCGGTTGTTGATAATTGCAAAATATTAGTGCTGATATTTGATTCAAGATTAACCTGGAAACAACACATGCAGGAATTTAAAGGAGTTTGCCAATCAAAACACTCTCACATTATCTTTGGGGCGCGTAAGAAACTACATTACTGAAAGTTTACAGATCACTTATCAGCTCCAAGCTCGACTATGGATGTTTCGTCTATATGTCTGGTACTAAATAAATCTTGAATTTACTAAATACAGTACACAACACGACTATTCATCTATGTCTTGGAGCATTCCGTTCTAGTCCGGCAGAAAGTCTTTACTGTGAAGCTAATGAACGTCTTCTATGGCTTAGGCGAGAAAACCTTCTTCTACAACTTCTAGAAAGAATTTTCTTTCTAGAACTTATAAACAAAAATAAATTTAACATAGTCCTTTACACTGACGCGTCAAAGACTGAAAGTGGTGTTGGATATTCTGTAACCACTGTACAACAGCCTATCGAACTCTCAAAAATGTCTCCTTGGTGTAGTATCGACACTGGTAAATTACTAGCTATCTCACATGCTTTTAAATATGCCCAACAATATTCAAATACACACATAGCCATATGCTCTGATTAACTTTACTCTATACACTCCATTAATGCTATATCCACCAACCATCCAATCGTCCAAGATATTCATGACACATATCAGCTTCTTATAAACGTTGGTATTAGTGGTAACAAAAAAGCTGATTGCCTTGCCAAAAAAAGCCGCATCATCCACGGATACCACTATAAATATACAAATTTGCAACGATCTCAAAGCTAGACTGAAGAAGCTTAATCTATCCACCTGGCAGATTCACTGGAATAATGTTACTTCAGCCCTGCATGAAATTAATCCCTCAGTGAACCTTCTTACCTATCCCAGTTTATCACGAAAAAATATGGCAATCATAAGGAGATTGCGTATAGGACATACCGGTCCAACTCATGGCTACCTGATGACATCATTCCCAAAACTAAAATGTCAGCAATGCAATACGACTCTCCGAATCAGGTATATACTTACCGAATGCCCTTTTTATGCCAAAATACGTCAACAGCTCGATATCAGTACTAACTTCAAAGAGGTCCTAAACAGCACAGATCAAATAAACAAGGTTATCAAATTCCTCGAGAAAAGTCAACTGCTCAACAAAGTATAAATGTTATATTACAAGTTTTTATTATTTTCTCTTTATGTTAAATGTTAACTACATTATTTTGTAATTTATATATTACCCGTGCTAATGACCATAGATGTCACATGCACGTTAATTATAATAAAAAAATATATATTAATAAAAAATCAAACAGATAAAACAAATGAACGCAATGGTACAATAACAGAGTTTAAATTCTTAATTAACAGTAATAATAATATTATTCACAAACTTTTTTTTAATTAACACTATCAATAAAAAAATAATGTGACCCTGTTAAAATTCCACAACGTATTATACCAGTCAAACCGCTACATTTCTAACCAATAACAAACTAAATATTTACAGGTCTTTATTTTCGCCATAACTATACGATGGTCTCTACCAGTTGTTTTGTTGTTTATTGTTGTGACGTCTTTAAATATTCTATTGTTGTTTGAGAGAAAATAGTCTATTTCATTTTTGGTAGTTTCGTTAGGTGCGATCCATGTCCACTTTCTGTTGAGTTTCTTTTTGTAAAAGGTATTCATAACACACATGTTTTCTTCTTTCAGGAATTTTATAAGTTTTTTGAATCTCGCGTTTCTTGTGCCGAATCAGAAATTTTCTCCGAAATCTTATTTTCTGAGTCTTCAATTTTTCTTTCAATTTTGTCGTTGAAATCCCCAATTATTATTATTTTAGATTCTTTGTTGTAGTCTGTAGCTTTTTTAAGACCTTCGTAAAGAGTATTTATTTCATCATCAGTTGCTTTTTCAGTTGGAGTATAAACCTGCACAATCTTTATTCTGGTTTGTAAATTTAGTTTTAAGATTATGTATGTAACCCTGTCCAATATGCTATGAATTATTATTATTTTTTGTTGTATAATACCTGTGCGATGTTTGTATACTGCTATCTGGTCACAAATGACCAATTATAAGTTATTTTCTAACTTAACTTCATAAACAGCACGTACTTAAATCTAAAGGCTTACCCTATGGCTTACTCGTATTTTATCTATCAACTAATGCACTTATCAGTCGCTACTTCACTAGTGTCTCCTATCGCTAGTATGGATGTATCATCCGCGAAGGTGGCAATATTGTTTACAAGTATACAATAGGTACAGGACCGGACCTAAGACACTCCCTTGTGACACTCCAGCTTTGATCTCCCTTAAGTCGGTGTACACTTCTTGTTTTACTTAGAAATATCTATTCGCAATGTAAGATTCTAAGAATTCTGAATGCTGTTTAGGAATAAACGTTCTTAGTTTACAGTTTAAACCATTATGTCAGACTATCAAACGCCTGTGCTAGGTCCAAGAAAAATGTAGAGCAGACTTTCTTTTCTTCTAATGTGTTTTCTATTATATTTGATGGAACTGATCTATAGTGGAATGTTGATTTCTGAAATCAAATTGATGATTGGGTATAAGATTTTTTCTTTCTATGTTTGATTTTAATCTTTTCAATAGAAGTTTTTTAAATAGTTTTGACATCGCTGGAAGAATTGATATTGGTCGATAGAATGTCACTTCATTAAGAGGTTTACCTGGTTTGGAGATCATAATGACTTCGGCTACTTTGCGGAGTCTGGGAACATATCTCAATTTAAAAGCAGCATTTATTAGGTGTGTCAGCTTAACTATGGCTTTTATTGGTAGATTTTTTAATAGTTCTCCTATTATGAGATCATATCCTGGAGGTATCTTAGGATTTATGTTCTCTTTTATTTCTGTTGATACTTCTCTAAATTATGTCAACGTTATTCTTTCTTCAGTTTGGAATGGTTCTTCCCATCTTAGTTTTCTATCATCATTGTCGTTTGAACGTGATTTCTAAATGATCTGAAAATCGTTCTTCTAGCTCAGTTGTCGTTTTCCAACTTGATAGGAGGAGAATGAATAATTGGTCTCTTCATTCCTTTTGTTGCATTCCATAACAAAAAACCTGTGTTCTGGTCAGCTGTTAAATTACTTAAAAAATAATTTATTGTTAAATTTTTTATATTCTGTATCTCTCTTTTTAGTTTTTGTGTAGCATTATTTAGACCAGTTTTGTCTCGTGGAGCTCAGTATTGCTGCTATTTTTTTTTCTTAACTTCCTTTTTTCTACTATGAGTTCTCTGATTTCTTTTGGATAGTTGTTCCCTTTTGTTCCAGAAGTTATTGTGGGAGTATTTTCCCAAGCTACTTGTTGGATATTTTTTATAAAAACTTCTAATTCGTCATCAAGTTGCCTCGTGTTTCTCAATAGCACAGCAAGATGAATTATTTGAGTTTGCGATTTGCGTTTCTTGTTGATGTTGATTAAGAAACCTACTCCACCGTATGTATAATCTTATTTGCCTTTGTAATAGAGCCTGTTCCCTGAATATAAGTCTACATACACTTCACCTGTTTTTTTTTTTAACTTCTGATAATCCCATTATGTCGCAATTCATATTCACTAATTTAATCATAGAACGTATGTTAAATGTTGCTATCAGAAGTTGTTTGTTGTTGTTTTTCTTCTTTAATGTCGACTTGCCTCTCCCCTAACAGAATCCTTAGGGCAGACCGTTGCTTTGGTGTGGGGTTGTGTAATAAAGTTTCTCTATCCAGCTGGGATACCTTTAGTGTCCCTGTTAAAATAGACATTTTTGATTTTTAGAGGTTTTGGTCATATCCCACTGCGCTGGCCAGACGGGTTGGTGTCGAGCAACTGGAAACATTTAAATACTTAAGAATAATAGTGAATGACCAATGGGATCCTCAACTAGAAATAAAATGCCGTACCGAACAAGCAAGACAAGCAAGAGAAGACATTAAATTTAAACCGCTTTAATGTAACCGCACTCTTTCTTTTTATTTCCGCTAGAGAATAGTGAAATACTATGTTGGTATGTATTGTTATACAGTATGGAGACGTTAAAAATATCCTTAATTAATAAGTTATAGGCCTTCGAAATGTGGACCTTGCGAAGAATTTTCCTTATACCATGGACAGATAGGGTTAGAAACGAGAAAGTCTTAATAAGTGCAACTACTAAGAGAAAATTATTTAACTTGATCAAGGTTCGGAAAATTGAATATTTGGGCCATATCCTGAGGGAAAAAATACGCAATCCCTTAATCAATTAACCAATAAAAGGTTGAGGCAACAGGGAAGTAGGTCGCAAACAAATGTAGTGGCTACGGAATATAAAGAACTGAACAGGCATAAATAACACTGGTGAGCTTTTGCATGCCACAAAAGATAGACGTTTGGACTTAAGATAATTCGCCAACACACTATAAGTGCACGGCACTAAACAAGAAAATTATTAAGGGACCCATCACATAAATCCTCGAGGAACTTTATTATATGCTTTTTCAAGATCCATGAATATTATATCAGCTTTTTTTTCTTTATTCCTGTATTTTTCTTTTTTCAAAATATTTTCAAATTCTCTCATTAATAATAATTATTACTTATAACTGGTTTCGTATGTTTTTACATACTATACAAAAATAAACTTTATCAGTAACGTAACAGTTTCTATTAAATTTTTGCATATCTATATATATATATATATATATATATATATATATATATATATATATATATATATATATATATTTACTTCATCTTAGTATAATTAAGACTTTACGTGAAACTATTTTAGCGAGAGAAAAACAAGTTCTTGATATGAAAACAAACGATTTTGTTAGATGTTGTTTGGAAGTTTTGAACTTGTTTGCGAAGTATATAATACCAGTTTGGTTTTGATAATAAACTAATAACTAATATTAAATGCTTTTGAAAAGTTTGAAATGAGCTCCTGTAGGAGTGGTATAGAAAATTTGTTTTGTTTATAGTAAAGAAAACGTAATACGTAATAAACAACTACATGATTTCATTATATTATACATTATTAAACCTCTATAAATAGGTGTTTAGCTTTGATTGTCTGCAAAATTAAAAAAGTTTATTATTACTTTGAAAAGTTATATATTATTTGACAAATATCATTGTTTTGCAATATACAGTATGTACTAATGAACTGATGCAATACACAGTATGACAAAAATACGATCTACTAAATCCACCCACCCATATTTTTACTATACTCCTTAATTACTTCTGGTCGGCAAACTTGTTTATAGAACCGGAGAAAAAAATAGTAGATAACATTCTTACTGGTTTATTGTCTATCCACCGTGTGATGGCCATTTTGCCATCATCTCTGTTTTTGATTTCATAATTACCCCTTAAAGATTTTGAAAAAAGTTTTTTTGGTTGCATGAGACAATCTTTAGGGATCCGGTTCTTCATAATGGTTCCAGTTTCATAAAGTCCACAAGATAATATTTCGGTACAAAGCTTTGTGGTAGTAAAATATCGGTCAAAGTATATTTTATGCCCTGGTTCCAGTTATCTTACTAGATACAATATAGCGGACTCTCCTAATCCAAAACCGTTACTAGATAATTGTGGAAATGTTAAATCCCCTTGATATATAATTATATCACATACAATTACTTGTGGAGTGGCCAGAACAAAAATATGCCGTGGATATATGCCTTTAAATTGACGACATAAACAAAAATATAAATAAACACCTTCTCGAAGCTAAACTACAGATCACAAAGAATACAAGAACTAAATAAGGCAAAATAAGCAACTAAACTAAAAAACTAATAAAGTAAAAGATGTCAACTGCTACAGAAAAACAAACGCCACACTCAACTAAAACACGACATAAAAAAATTGAACGAAAACTTAATAAAGCAAGTTAGTAAAACCAACAGAGGCCTAAAAGACCAACAGTGGATGTCCAAAAAATCATCAACATTAAAGACATCAATAATAAGGAAGAGAAGGACAAATATAAAATAACAAAGGTAGTCGAAGACTTCGACAAAACCTTGTACAGCTGGCAAAGCCAGCCTAATGAATCAAGAAAAGAAAACGTCAAAAGAAAAAATAAAAAACGTGGGATCAAAGGTACTACCGAATATTGAGAGATTGATTCGAAATAGAAAGAGCTTTAAAAGAGCTAAAAAATAACAAAGCTACATGACTCGACGGTATAATTGCCAAGATCTTAAAAACAAGCAAGGCAGTAACAATCCATATACTAACAGAACTTTTAATAGATGTCTCCATAACAGCAAAATCCTAAAGACTGGAACGATAATCTAGTAGTATCTTTTACACAAAAATAGAGAAACTTAAACCAAAGTTAAACCACCTTTGACTCACTGATGACATCGTGATTACAGCGAGCACATTCGATGAATTACAAATTAGGATAAAGGAACTCCTTGACAGCTCCCAATTCGTCGACCTTAAAATGAATATGACAAAAATAAGGACAATGATTAACACAGACCATCCCAGACGTATAACTATAAATGGCAGTAAGAAAAATATCCACCTGGCCAAATTATGAAGCTTGACAAAGAAAACCAAAGTGCGGAAATCGCTAGAAGAGCAAGACTAGCATGAGCATGATTTGGAAAACTAAATTGGATATTGAAGAACTCCAAAATACCTCAATACTTGGGGAGCAAAGTGTTCAATCAATGCATCCTTCCTATCTTGACATATGGATGTCATACCTGGACCCTAACCAAGGCAAATATGAATAAAATAGCCACAACAGAAAGACCAATGGAAAGATTAATGTTAGGTATACGACTGTCAGATAAAAAAGAACGATTGGATAAGATCAAAAACAAAAGTTGAGGATATCACGACAAAAATTGCAAAACTCAAATGCAGCTTTGCAGGTCACATTGCTAGACAAAAAGACCCGTGTTGTAACGCCACAATACAACATTGGAGATCTTTCAACGGTAAACGACCAAGAAGAAGATCACAGATAAGATGGGTGGACAACATTAAACAATAACCAGAACAAATTGGAAGTATGTTGCTCAGGGTAGAGATCGATGGACGAGTTTGGAGAAGCCTGTATCAAAAAATGGACGAGAAAAGGCTAGAAGAAGAAGAAGAAGAAGGAGAAGTTGCTCGATTGGAGTGTTATCTACTTACAGCTGTACTTTTAAAAGTGCATTTTTTATTATTGCTATGCATTTAGTTTTTCCAGCATTTATCTTTAAGCCATATATTTTTCCTACAGTATTTATTTTATATGGAATCAACTTCGTTGTCTGTGATTATAGCGGTGCCGTCGGCGTAACTAATGTTATTTATCGGATACCCGTTGACTTTTAGACCACACTCAAAGCCTTCGAGTGCCCCTGCCAAATATTCTCCACATAAAGGTTAAACAGCACAGGAGACAAAATACACCCCTATCGCACCCCTCTTAAAATTTCAAATTCCTCTGTGTTGATTGATTTGTATAGATTGTATAGCCCCACTTCTGCTTCTAGATTCCGATAGAGATTCTGGATTACTCTTATATCTCTCTCGTCAATGTTAGCGTTGTGTAACATAATTTAACATTGCATCGTGTTTTACGATGTAAAACGCTTTTTTATTATCGAGGAATGTGAAGATTTTTTATATTGAGAAATATATACTTTCGTTAGTCCATGCAGTTTTGTACAAGAGTATTCAGGCAGAAAGCGGAATAACGTGTACCCAGTCCGCTCTTATATAGAAATAGCTCTTAGCTTAGCTCTTCCAGATTTCTAAACATTCTTGTATGGAGGATACGAAAAAATACATTAAGAAAATGGCTCATTAAACTGATTAGTTATTGGTCTTTGTATTTTACCGCTTTTTGTGATTTAGGGATCATTATAGAGATTGAGTAAAGCCAATCCGTTTTAATGTGCCTGGTGTTACATATGGCATTGAAATTTGTAACCAGCATGTTGTCATCTTTCAATAGTTTTATGGCTTCCGCAGTAATGCCATCCAGTCCAGGAGCCTTGCCTAATTTAATAGCATACTCCATCTCGACACGAATAATGATGGGATCGGATAAATTTTTCGTGGGTAAGTTAGTAGTTGATAGATTCTGTCTATTATTTATGTATATTCAGACGAGTCTAAAGGTGTTTCTTGTATACACTAGAAATTTCTTTAACCTTTCCGTATAGTTCAAAGCTGCCCACTTTTCTTATAGTGATTCCAATTTTCACACCGTTCTTTTATCCAACTTTCCTTTGCGATTTTAATTCTTGCCCTTACTGTACGTTGAGTTTTCTTACATGTGTGTTGATTCTGATGTATTTTGTACTGTCGACGTAGCTCCATTAGATCAAGTATCTCTTGCATCATCCACTCGTTTTAGCGATTTCTTCCTATTTTACTTGCGGTTATTTCGTCAGCATTAGCTCCAGTTATTTTTATTTTGTCTCAGGATTTCTCTATGCAATTTACTTGTATATTTCTCAAGTTCTCGTTTATGTAATTATTGTATGTAGTTTTAAGCTCTTCATCTCTCATTAATTGTCTTTTGTTTATATATTTTTTGTTAGATGCATTTTTAAGCTATCTCAGTCGAAGCCTTGTATTCGCGATTGGGAGTTGTGTTCAGACGAAATGTCGGCACCAGAGTAAGTAGATACTTTCAATAATAAAGTAGATTGATAGAAGGTAGAATTATTAATAATCAGGAAGTGTGGAAGTAACAACTAGTGTTAGGACAGGCGTAGGAAAGACTGATAAATTTGATGTGAAAATTATTAGGTTCGCCTCAGGGTTCGCTGCCGAGTGCTTATTCATTCTCGTTAGTTTTGGATCCGATGGCAGGTAAACTACAGGGTAAGATTCCCTGGTATTTAGTGTATTGTGATGATGTAGTGTTACCATATTAGAATTACACTGTAGTACACTGTAGTAGTATTTTTTAACTTATACCCAGAGGTGATATTTGCACGAGCTCTATATGGGACACAAGAAGGTATTTAAGTCAACGGAACAATTGTTAATATCATCTGATATGTTGACGATACGATCTACGATAGCCGAGAGCGAATAAGAACTACAATGTATGGTCTTAAAAAGAATACTCCAAACATAAACACCAGCAAAAGACAAACTAACTTAACAAGTTAAAAAGTTTTAATATCAAGGATGCAGAGTTCATGAGAGCCTGGGCTTATTCCAAGAAGTTAAATTTAGAATAGAACAGGTCGGAAACGCATTTCGAAAATAAAACAATTTTTCACCAACTGAGACCTTGATCTACGATATCGCAAGATAATGTGCTATGTATATACAGAGTATCTGACTAAGTGACGTGAAAGCCTGGACCCTGACAATTGCTCGTTAAGACGCCTGGAAAACTTTCAGGTATAGATATTTCGTTGTATTTTAAAATTTCATGGACTGACCACGTTACAAATAAATAAGTTTTAAGACGTACGAATAGCTTGGCTTTATATTTTAACTCAACATTCAATGGTTAATTTCTTCTTAGCCTTCTAATGTCCATTTTTGAATAAAGGCATCTCCTCCAACTCTTTCCATCGATTTTTATCCTTAGGAACATATTTGCAATTTGGTTGATGGTTGATTTAATTAAACAATATTCAAAATTTTGCATGGTTTTAAAACTTTACCAAACACACCAGACAAAACAAGCGTCACCAAAACTGCTAGTCTAATTAATTTTTAATTTTTGCAGGTTATAGCTGAAGGTTGGTACGTTTCAAATTGACTGATTTGTTATAACATTATCCAGTCACCGAACACATTATCAAAACAAGCCTTTTAAACTTAATAACTGGGTCCATAATTTTAAAATTCTATGGCTCTTTTAGTAATTACGTATTTCTGCGAAGCCCTAACAGTTTTTTTTAGATATAATGATGTACTCGGACTTATCGAACTAATTGAATTTAAAAATTCAGAAACTTCACTTTAACTTTTTCCGAAGTTTTAAAAGTTAACCAAAATTTAATATTGTTACTTGTAGTTAATGTTTGTCGAGGGTCCAGCTTTAATAAAGTAGGACCAACTTGGAAAAGTGAGCAAAATAAAAAAAGTAAAATGACGTAAATATTGGATGATTACTTTAAAGACTTCGTCAAACAAAGTTTGCAGAAAATAGAGTTTTTGAATGCAACTTTATGATTTGTAATAAAAAATTGTATTAGAAATAAAAGAGTACTTAAACAGCAAACAGCAAACAGAACTGTTCACGGTCTCCAGAAACATTTAAAAAATAAAAATATAAAAAGTGCAGTAAAGCTTAATATATACAAGTCTTAATAAGACCGGTTTTGATATATAGGGCTGAAACGTAGAACTTAACTCAAAATGATGAAAAACTTGGTATTTTTGAGAGATAAATTCTTAGAAAGATTTTTGGGGTCGTAAGTGAAATTGGGCTATGGCGTCGAAGGTACAACTTTGAACTATATCAGTTATACACCGATCCAGATATTGTGAAATTCGTTAAAGTGCAGAGACTTAAATGGGCTAGACACATTGGTAGGATGTCAGATGACGAATACACGAAGAGATTAATATTTTTAAAACTAGATGGCACAAGAAGCAGAGGACGACCACGAAGGAGATGGTTTGATGATGTGGAAGAATACCTACAGATTCTAAGGGCAGAAGATGGAGGAAAGTTGCCAGGAATTAACAGGAGTGGCGACTTCTTTGTGAGCAGGCCAAGATCCTCAACAGATTGTCATACCACTTATGATGATGAATACTTAAACAATAAGTAGCAGTATGTTGAAAAAATGCAAACAGTTTGGCAATGTAAAATCGTAACTTGTGTATCATAAGATGAAATTTGACCTCTAGCGTTATAATCTAGGAGCAAATGCGGGTTTCGTGGCTGATTAAGGTCTATAAGATGTATTTTAGCACTCTGAATCACAATTTTTAAGACGATAATCCTAATTTTTGGGTATGAATTTGATATTAAATTAATTGTATAAATGCATATAACTAATAAACTAATTAAGAAATACCATTGTTTTAAATTATGTTTTGTATATAAAAATTTATTAATAAAAATTAACAAATTATCAGACATTTTTGCTTATGACTTTGCTTTTGCTCAATGAAAAAAGATTTAAAGAAACCCTAAAGAAATTGAAGCTTATTATCGTAGTTTGAAAAATTTAATTTTACACATTTTTAACGAAGTTATATAAGTTTAAAGTATATAATTTAGATGTAAAAAATAATCGAATTTGTTTATAATGACTTTTTGGTGGTATTATCTAAAAAAGATTAGTATTATTAGTATTAAGTTAATGATTAGGAAATTACTTTAGTAATTTAGTATTGGTCACACCTTCCATACACATCTTTACCGAATTACAAGAGACAATCCTTCATACTGCAACCAGTGTCAAACCAACAGTACAGTAAAACATATTTTAACCAAATGTCAAATTTTCCAGGAAACGAGAAGTTAACTCAACCTTCCCAGCGACATAGACGAGCTTCTTAGAGACAACAATCATCTAAACAATATTATAGATTTTACCGGCTATAGACATAAAAGATATTTAAATTATAATCTAGTCTGCATCACAATTTACATACATCAATCTTCTTCCATGTGAGTATGTAATTAATATTTACCTTTCTTTGTTCTTATATATATTTTTCATTGTTGTCGTCTATAAGCCCAGCGGTTCGGACGACATTAAATAAATCAATAAAAAAAAATTACAATTTTACATTCAAAATTTTTATTACTGTATTATAACATGATCTTGTTTAATTATATGTTCTAACTATTTATTTACTTAAAGTTACTTATTTTTATTACGTAAAAGATTACAGTATATTATTTTGTTCTATTCAGTAAATTCTCATTGTCAAACTGGCTAACACATGGTAATGTTTTTAAGTTCAAAGAAATTTACTTGTCGTTGTTATTTGGTAACTACCTCACAAATCACAGAATACGTTACAAATTATCAAATTTCTGTAACCATTTAGTAAAATTATCGCCATTCAAAAGCGCAATACAATAGAGTTGATTTATGGGTATGCACTTGGCCAACGAAACTACAGACCACATAAGAGTGGTGGCCAGAGAGTTTCTGACTAGTTAATACCAAGAAAAGACACTTTAAATCAAGACAACATACGGAAAACATCTTCACTTTATCGGTGACGTCCCTTATCGTGCCTCGACGCCGGCGTCGCGACGGACAGATATTACCCTACTCCGCTTGCTTTAATTAATAAACCATATTTTAAAAGTAAGTATTTTTTTTTTCTACAGATAACAGCAAGGAGCTAATCCAGCTATTTTTCGGGAAATTTAAATTAATTGCTAATTTATTCACAATCAAAATATTGCATTTTTCTTCGTTATTATTATTATCATTTACCCTGCGACTTCTATAAGTTTTACACAAAACAATGACTGTGGTACAATATGTACAATACAATAAGTACAATATGGTATAAATATTTTAAGCTTAACTACACTTATTTTGATGCAGTTTGCTCTTAAATACAGTAATTTACAATTAACCTAGCTGATAACCTTAACTCGCATCCTCCGCATCGCTCGAGCGCAACTGTATTCGCACTTTGTAATATTAATATCTTTACAAAAATAACTTCTGCGTACCTTGTGAATGTCTAAATTGTTAATTTGATTTTTGATTTGATCAAAAGAGCGATTTAGTTATTTTACAAGGTACTTTTGAGCTTTTTGAATTGGCAAAGGTGTACTAAGCAGATAAAAGTAAATTTATTTTTCTTCTACTAAAATCCCAAATATCGCGATTAGTAGACCACAGTAGTAGATCAAATAGACCACATCTTAATACAATAGAAATTCGCCAATTTATTAACAAATGTGAAAATGTGCAGAGGGGCTGACGTAGACTCAGATCATTTTTTGGTTAGAACTAATATAAGAGAAACAATAATTAAAAAGCATAAACGGAAAAAGGAAGTGCAACGTAAATTTAATTTTGAAAAACTGCGAAAATTTTAGGTAACGCAGAATTATTACAAGGATATACAAGAAACCTACGGCAAACAAGATACTACTACTGTGAGTAACATACAACAAAAAATCTTGAAAATGACAAACACTATAAAGGAAGCCACGTCGAAGAACATACCAAGAACAAAAAATTTAGAAAAAACCTCTGGTTCGATGACAAATGTAAAACCGGGTTAAAAAAAAGATCAGATTTGAGATTAAAAAGTATACGCTCGCAAAAACAAGACGACCTAGAAAGGTATACCGAACAACGA